>NW_018164454.1:217866-219428 GCF_001263595.1 Phalaenopsis equestris
GCTAAATGTATTATTTGTAATTATTTTATTTTTTTAAGTTAGTGTTATTTTTAATTTTTGCATTGACTATTATTATTCCTTTTCTTAAAGAGCTTTTTGGTAGGGTGATAATTGTTAAGTAGTTTTATACCCCGTCTATTTGGGGTGTGATTTATGATTTTTTTTTTATGTTGTGCTATTTGGGTATTGAACTATTGTGTAGACCAGGTTTTTAAATTTAACTTAATTCTCATTTATTTACATATCTGACACCCAACCTTCATTTTTTGCATTTATATGAACCATGATTTTCATTTCAAATCAAAATTACACCATTTCAACTTTGAAAAGGTGGAATATTGTGTATTAGATATGTAAATACATAAGAATTGTGGTATATATGTAAATATTTCTTTTTTTATTTTATTTTATTGTCAAGCATTTATGTAGCATTCTCATTGTTTTACGCATATTTTAGTTGTTGATGATTTTTTTTGTTGCTTAAACTGATGGATTATTATCTCTTTAATTATAATTTTAAAAGGCTATCTTATGTCTTAGTAAAAAACTTCATGTAACATAATTCTAGATTTAATTTTTCAATTTAGCCAATTACTTTTAACTTTCTTATGTATATTTAAAGGTATATTCATTTGTAATATAAGAGAACAAATATGTTTTATGGTTTGCTCGGGGCAATTGTAGTTTATTGAATAATCTGCTAGTAAGCTGATTAAAAATAATTTGTTGATAAGTTAGGTACAGTGGCTATTATAAATTTTTATATTTTTGAAAAAGCCAGACAACAGTTAAAAAACTGCTACTAAACCTAGATAGATGTGGGAAAACGTTGTTTTCAGTGTTTTGAAAACGCAAGCTATCAAAACATAGGTTACCCAAACAATTCAGGTGCATTTTTAAAAAGTTATCGCACCAAATAAGCAGCCCCAAATGGGCCCTTAGTTTAATACATGTCAGTAAAAGTTGTTTAATAGTATTGATTAATAAACTAGAGATTATACAAAGTTCTTTATCATAAATTTAAGCTTTTCTTCATTATTTTTTATGATTTTAAAAACCATTTTCTTGTTTGATGTTTGGTGATTTGAAATGTCATATGTAATTAGAGTTATTGTATATGATAAATGTGCCAGCACTAATTTTAAGACAGATGAACGGGTCGAGAAGAAAGTAAGACCGATCAGATGTAACTCGTAGACGACCGTTTGATTTGGACGTTGTTAAAGGGAGCGTCTTGTTCGAGCGATGGGTAGAACGTGTTAGGGGATCTCTCACAAAGCGGCAATTGGCCCTCAGGCCGATCGGTAAGAAGTATCCTTTTAGATTAGATATCGACGGAGCTGAGGCTTAGTAGGCTATCGGTGATCTTCATGTCAATCGAATCAGTCCTCTAGTTATATTATATGTGAATATCTCTGTAAAGTTCATAAAAGTTCGTTTGAAAGGTTAATGAGTACGGGACTAATAGAGGGATATATTCCTATAAATAGGAGGTTAAAATCATGAATAAATGTTACACTTTCTTTTACCATTCCCCTCCGTACTCCCAAAGAAGATGAAGA
>NW_018164454.1:223931-233696 GCF_001263595.1 Phalaenopsis equestris
CCTTTGCAGAAAGCTCTATACCTTGGATGTGTTTCCTGGACATTTCTGGATTCAACATCCTTTAAGATACGATGAGCGTGGAAACATATCGTCAACAAGAACAGGAGTCCAACAACAACAAGAAGAAGAATCCAGTCAGAGAAACATGGTGAAAGCAGCATGCACTAAAGAGTTTATAGAAAAATTCATCCAATAAGGCCTACAATATTTGAGAACTCAGATCAATAACCAGATGTCAGGACAATTTGTAGAAGTGCTCAGAGTCGTGGCTGCCTTAGGGGCAATCCCAGGAGGAGAATCGGCTCTGCAAGGAGCACATAACCCCCTCAAGGAGAACCACCAGCTAACAGTAGAGGAAGGGTGTTCCACCTACAGGAGAAGCTTGATGACGACTTATACCAAGACTATGTCGGATCCGCCCCTGTGGAGGAGAGGAATCGACCAGCATTGGTCGAGATACAAAGGCAGACGGAGAATGGTTTCACTCTACATGTCTCAAGAGCTGAACCCCCAGAGTAGTTCAAGATGTCCGTCTTAGAATCATATAAAGGACGATCGGATCCCAACAACCAGCTCGCGTCATGCAAATCGTCTATATGCCTATTGGAAATTGCTTATGCCCTCAACTGTAAGCTATTCTTCACAAAGTTGAGATCAGCCGCATTACGGTGGTTCTACGATTTGTCAGTGGGGTTAATCACCTATTTTATGAAGTTCATGAGACTTTTTATATCGCAATTTGTCAGAGCTCTGGGGGCCTAAGAAGAATGTCTGATCCCTATGTCAACTGAAGTTGAGAGCGAACGAGAGATTGCAGTCATTTTTTGCACATTTCCAGAGTGAAATGTTGGATGTAAGGGATCTAAAACCCGACATAGCCCAAGATCCACTGACATAGAGAGTGAGTACGGAAAGAATTCATTTTGGCCTTGAACTCGTAGTGCCACAGAGCTTAGCTGAGCTGCTGTAGATGGCTAACAAGTATATCGTCGCCTATGAGAACGCCCTGAAACCCTCCTAACTGAGACACTAGAACCAACCATGATAAGACAACAAAAACAACCCAGACAAAGCACATAACTAACTATCTGCCTAGGCTACAAGAACCACCATGGTAACAACCCCACCCATCACCACAAGGATCAGAGGTGGCAGATCAGGGCCCAGAACCGATCATCCTATCATTATAGCACCCTTGACACAAACATCACCCCACAAAAACCCTCTGAGAGTGTTATGGCGAAAATAGTGGATGTTATTCAGAACAAAATTTTTCAAAAATTCACCACCGATGAGAACCAAAGTTTTCCTCTGAGATAGCAAGAGATATTACAAGTATCACCGGGATCATAAGCACGACACAAAGGAATGCAGACACCTGCAAACTTTGGTCAAGGAACTGATAAGGGTGGAGGAGCTGTAAGAATTTGTTGCTCCTGGAGCCGCATCTCAGAGACAAGGCAAATCCCCAGCGTGAGGAACAACTGACGGACCTGTCCACACCAACCCCCAGCGTGAGGAACAACTGACGGACCTGCCCACACCAACGCTATTCACATTGCAGAATAAGTGCCCACAGTCTTTGGAGGAAGTCAACTACTCAGGAGGGCAAATCGGGAGAGCGAGCAGACACCAGAGCTCTGCACTGTTGTCATTACCCCAAAACTCAGAGGCCACCCACGTATTTACTTTACCAATGAAGATCTCCTCTCAAAAGGGAATTCATATAACGATGTTATTGTAATAATGATAATAATAAATAATTATCATGTAGGAAGCATCCTCATTGTCACAGGAAGCTCTCTGAATGCATTATTCAAATAGGTGTTCAACAAGTTGAGCCTCGTTGTCGATAGGATGACTACACCAGTCGGACGACTATATGGATCTCAGGTGAAATGAAGGAAGCGCTGGGAGCGGTCAATCTTCCAATAACTTGGGGAAAAATGAGAAGTAGTTTACGTTAATAGAGGATTTCTCATGGTGGATCCACCCCTTATAATGTTATATTTAGCCAGCCACTTCTGAATGATTTCAAGGCGGTGGTCCCCAGTTATCATGTCCCTGTCAAATTTTCTGGAGACGAAGAACGTCATGGTCAGGGAAGACATGGAACATTCTCGAGTCTACTACCTACGAGCCCTAAGCAAGGTGGAGCATGATCATCTAGACATCCATAAAACAAAAAGAAGGTGGCTCAAGGTCAGAGACCACTCGTGATGTCCCAGTCGGTGAGGGATAGCCAGGTAAATGTTTTCCTAATAAGTGAAGCTTTTGATGCAGAACATGGAGAACTATTTGTTAGGACCATCAAAGAAAATCAAGATATCTTTGCATGGAAAATTGTAGACATATCAGGCGTGCGATCGACACTGCCTGCCACAGACTGAACGTCGACCCGTCGGCTCAACCCATGGAGTAGAAGATTAGAAGATCGGTCATGACATTGGTGGGACCCATTTGAGAGGAGGTACGAAAGCTAAAAGAGGAAGGATACAAACGAGAAGTGCAGTACCCCACCTAGGTCTCCAACATGGTGATGTTGCATAAAGCTAATGGAAAATTGAGGATGTGTGTGGACTTCACCAACCCGAACTCAACCTGTTCGAATTACGAATACCCACTACGAAGGATCGATGCACTAGTAGATTCAGCGGTCGGCCATTCAATCCTGAGCTCCCTCGATGCATACTTTGGATATCAGCAGATTAAAATGCACTATGCTGATGCAGAAAACCCCACTTTTATTACTTATGAGGGAGTATACTATTACAATGTAATGTCTTTCAGGCTTAAAAATGCAGAAGGGACTTACCAATACTTAATGGATGTAATCTTTGCTAATCAATTAGAAAGAAACATTGTGGTGTATATCGATGATGTGTTAGTTAGGAGTCGATTGGTTGAGCAGCACATTAAAGATCTAAAAGAAACCTTTCTAATACTTAAGAAAATTCAACATGAAATTAAACCAATTGAAATGTATTTTTTGGGCCACGATGGGAAAATTCCTAGGATACTTGCTAATCCATGGAGGCATAAAAGCTAACCTGGAAAAGAGCTGAACGCTCCTCAACATGTCCCCACTCAGAAACACCAAGGAAATCCAAAAACTGACCGGTCAGATCGCGAGTTTGAGCAGATCTCCCATTCAGGTGATAAGTGTGCCTCGTTCTTCAAAGTACTTAGGAAACTTGGATGCTTTGAATGGTCATCCAAATATAAGGAAGCCTTCAGAAACCTTAAGCAGCTCCTCGCCTCTCCTCTTCTCCTCCAAAGCCCAAAACTAATGGAAAATCTTTACCTTTACCTTAGAGTCGGCCCCAAAGCCTTCAATTCAGTCTTGGTCAGAGAAGAACACGAAAAACAATACCCAGTGTACTACACCAGTCGAGTCCTCAAGGGCGTCAAACTCTGATACCCTATAATGGAGAAACTAACCTTCGTCTTGGTCATTTTAGCGCAAATAGTCTGACCATATTTCCACGTACACCCCTTACAAGTCATCACTAACCACTCGTTGAAGTCTCTCCTCACCAGACCGGAGCACTCTGATCGACTACTCAAGTGAGCAGTGGAGCTTAATGAGTTTAAAATCTCCTACATCCCTCGACTGACAATAAAGGCGCAAGCAATTGCAGATTTTCTTGCAAACCTTTCCGAATCAAGCGACACGAACAAAGACCTGCTGATCAACAAACAAACTTGGACTTTGTTCACCAATGGAGCCTCCATCAGTTCGAGCATTGAACTCGGAGTTTTCCTTTGCAGCCCCACGAGGAAAAATCTCTATCATTCAATTGAGGTAAATTTTCATTAACTAATAATCATACATAATATGAAGCTTTGATTGTGGGGCTTTGTCAAGCTTTAGAAATAGTTCTCCACATACTAGTAAAGGTTGATTAATAACTGACAGTGAACCAAATCAACTGAGAATTTGAAACTAGGGACGAAATAATGTCAAAGTACCTATGAAAAGTAAACACAGAGATCAACCAGTTCGCCAGCTTTAAAATTGAGCATGTCCAAAGATAGATAAACCAGGTCGTCGACCCCCTATCCTGAAGCCTTCATCTGGGGGAAGGACAACCTCAAGGACTTAGTAAACCATGGATCGAAGAATCATTAGCAATGGAAATCCATTAGGAGAAGAAGAAAATTTGGATGGACACATAATCTGCTACCTAAGCACTAGAGAAATTAACAAAGAAGTCACTAATCACAGGAGATTCAAATGTAGAGTTGCCTAGTACCTACTAGTCGAGGTAAAACTCTTCAGAAAGTTAGTCAGGTCTTTAAACCTAAAGTGCATTGGAGAAGATGAAATCAAAGACGTACTCTAAGAAGTTCATGGCAGGTAGTGTGGGAGTTATTCCGGAAGAAAGACCCTAGCACGCCAAATTTAGCGACAGGATTACTTCTGGCTAAACTTGCTTAAAAATGTTAAAGATTACATTGAAGGTGCACGTAATGTCAAAAAAATGGACCGTTGCACCACCAACTTTTCCAAAAACTATGCTCGATCATCAAACCTTGGTCATTCACCATGTGGGGCTCGACATCTTCGGGCATTTTCCCCGTTGAGAGGACAATGGAAGTTCTTGGTAGTGGTCATCGTTTATTTCTCCAAATGGGTGGAGGCAAAGCCCTTGGCACAAATAACAACGGAGTAATCTGCAACTTCATCTGGACTGACCTGATTTGCCGATATGGATTACCCCTCGTCATCATTACAGATAATGGGACCCAATTCGCCGATAAAGAGGCTCAAATTTTCTATAAGAGTTGGGGGATCAACCTCAAATTTGCCTTCGTACATCATCCTCGAACCAATGGACAAGTGGAGGATACAAATAAAATCATTCTAAATTATTAAGAAAAAAGGCAGAAGGAGCACAGGGCAAATGGGCAGACTTAATCCCTTCCATACTCTAGGCAATCCAGACGAAGCCATCCTCATCCACCAGCCAAACCCCTTTTATGTTGTCCCATGAAATGGAAGCCATGTTACCAATCAAATACAACAACCATAGCCAAAGCATACTCTCTGCCTAAACTTTTAACGAGGACGACCTAGAAGAATGTTATGAGGCAAACAACGAAGGAGTCAAACTCGCCCTGGAACTCGCCGAGGAGAATCGAGCCAACGCAACGCTTTGACAAGATGAGATCAAGTGAAGGACAACCAAATATTTCAACAAACACATTTGTGAGGAAAAGTTGGCACCAAGAGACATGATACTGAAAAAGCCGACCCCACTGTCGGGGGACAAGCAATTGAGAAACTGGATCAAACTTAGAATGGCCCCTATATCATCTATCAGAGATCCGAGCCTGGAGCATAAAAACTAAAGATGTTCGCAAGAAATGATGTCTCCCGAACTTGGAATGATGACAATCTGAAAAAAAAAATTTCCTTAAAACTATCCCTACTTATAGAAGAAGCAGTCATGGTTGTTTTGTATACCCTTTCTTTTCTTTAAAAATAATGAAGGAGTTTATTTACGTACATGGCACCTAAAATTTTTGGATTTACATTTTTGACATCTCTCTGACAATTTTTTTCTTCATTTGTTTAATTTTTGCCTTGGGGAACTGACACTGTCGCATTCACGGAACTAATACTTTTACGCTCGGGGATCTGACACTGTCACACTCAAGGAACTGATACTGTTATGCTTGAGAACTGAGACTATCACACTCGAGGAACTAACACTGCCACACTCAAGGAACTGACACCGCTACACGTGGAAAACTAACACTAAGGTAGATTAAAACTAATCATTTAGTGTAATGATCGTTAGAGGCCTATGAGATGTACGACACCCAGCAGCGAAAAACTTCACAAAGGGTGTGCAAACAATCATCTTGTGCCCAAACTACAGCGTTAACACCCGATAGCAACAAGCTCCGCCAAGGGTGTGTGAACAATCGTGATGTGCCTAAACTGTAACGTTAACACCCAGCAGCGACAAGCTCCCTAAGGAGTGTCTTACAATCGTCTGTGGCCTATGGAACATATCGGCACCCGGCTACGACAAGCTCTGTGATAGGTGTGCAAATGATTTTTTTGCACCCAAAACTACAACGTTAACACCCGGCAGCGACAAGCTTTGCGATGGGTGTCTAACGATTGCTTGTGGTTTGTGGGATGTATCGACACCAGGTAGTGGCAAGCTTCACAAGGGGTGTGCAAATGATATTTCTACACACAAACTACAACTTTAACACTCAGCAAAGATAAGCTCTGTGAGGGTGTATAACGATCGTATATATGAAATACATGCACACTCGCCAACAACTCATAGCAAGTGAGATCATTCATGCATCCAACAATCATCAGATGAAGGAGAAAAGGTCGGGATAATGAAGCCCTTAGCCTCAAAATTTTCAATATATCATGAAAGTTCATTCACCATTACAAATAATAATGTCCCTTACAACGAAACTCAAAAAAAAAGAGCAAAACGATATAAAAGGGACCACTTTAACCTTGAACATTTGAAGACTTTGCCGAGTACGCCTCTCTAGTTCCTCCATACCTTCAGCGCCATCAGAATGTTTGTGTGTGATTCCTCTCCAACCTTCGAGTTAGAAAGAAGTGTGCAAAACTCCTCCATATTTTGTCACTTGGGATCAACTAGTTTATGCTTGACAAACCTTTCAAACGCAAGGGAGGTATCAATTGTGATCTGGCAAAAAACAATAGATATAGAACAATATACCTCAATTATTTCTCCTTCAAGCTCTAGGCTTCCTCAGGTTCAAGGTCTAGGTTCTCCTCCTCTTTTCGTGAAGGGGGCATGGCTCTATTTATAGAGTCTAGAATATGTGTCCTTACAAATAAGAAAGGAAATTGGATCACTCTAGCGGATGACCCAGAAAGATTTTCTCAAACATATGGTGTTTTGTGAAGATTTGAGTGTTTTAATGTGTCATAATTGAGTAACCTTAGGCTCGTTGGATCCGTCTTGTCAAGGCGCTTAATTTACTATAAGCTTGCTAGATTTTAAATTTATTTAACCTTTTAAATGAGCACTATAAGCTTCAAAAAATGGCTTGAAAGCTCGATTTGGGCTTAATTTGACTTGGATTGAACCAACTTTGATTTTATTGTGTTGTCTCATTGAGATGGTTAGTTTGATTGTAAGTTTGGTGAAATTGGATCTGGATGATTTTAATTGAAGTATGGACGTTTCTTGTTCAAAAAATTACACTGAGATTTGTGTCACATCCCAATATCTATGTCGTTGATGAAATTTGTTGATGATATATCATAAGTAATACATTATCTTTTATTAAGAAAAAAAGATCCATTAGAATCAGAAGGGATGTAACTTTTCCCATTATAACTAGCAAAAGTGCTACTTTTACTACTTTTAGATGTTAAAGTGAGCATATCATTGTACAATTTATTAATGTAATGCAAAAAAAAATGAATAATAATATAATTAGCTTCAGTACCATAATATAGAGCAATAGTAAATAAAACATCCCTTAAATCATCATTATTGGCCCGAGAAGACTCAACAATTCCAAAATGTATCATATAACTTTAAACCTTAGGCCCAAAAAAATTATTATTTTTGAAATATTTTTTAAAATAAGTTTATTACTATTTTCATTTTTTTTTTAGCTAAAGGGTGCCAACATGGAGCATCACAATCATCATCTTAGTTGCATTTCTACAACCTAAATTATTGCGTAAGCAGGATATTCATGATTGTTTCTACTATATTTCTTCTTCTAAGTTTTTAAACCAGTTCTTACTTATTAAAGCCTTCTATTATGTGATATACTTTGTGTCATGTGTATGAGGATGCATAGATATGAACTTAGCCCAATTAACATGTTTGGAATCCTTTTGATTATACTAATATTGATTTTATCACAGTAAGAGTGAGTAGTGACTTCATTTTTTTTACATGTCACATTAATATTATAGTTGGCTCCTTCCCCTTCCATTACCTTACTTCATTTAATGCTGCTCGTTTTTCAAATGAAATTATTATTATTATTCTATTATGTTGCTTTCTTATTTGCTTAAATGAGATCACTTAAATGAGCGAGTTTGTGACAACCTCCTAAGGAGGGAAAAGATCCCTCTAACAAAAGACTTCCTAGACGTCACATTCAATTTGTAACTTGCCAATTTTGTTAAAACATATGCATGATTTTATCGGAACTTCCTAAGGAGAAAGATCACTCTAACAAAAGACTATCCATAGATGTCACATTCAGGGTCCATTTGGGGCAGCTTATTTGGTGCTGTGGCGTTTTGATAACGCACCTGGCCTGTTTGGATAAACTGTGTTTTGATAGATTATGTGTTTTCAAAACGCTGAAAACATCGTTTTCACACCGCACCTTTTTTGGTGTGGTGGCAGCTTTCTGGTAGCGGTTTGGCTTTTCTAAAAAAAATAAAAAATTATAATAGTCACCGCACTTAGCTTATCAACACTTATTTTTAATCAGTTTATCAGCAGATTATTCAATAAACTTCAGCTTCCTGGTAACTACATTACCAATTTTGTTACAACGTGTTCATGATTTGATCATTCTTTAATTCATTATTTAATGTTGACATTTTCTTTCTTAACTCTTTTTTTTTACGGGCTTTAGTTAACATAAATATTTAAAACTAGTATCAAAATTATGATTTTACTTCTAAAGTCGATTAAAATTGTGAATTTAACATGACTCAAACTAAGAGTTAATTAAATTATACGAGTTGCCGCCAAACAAACACATTCTGTAGCATATATTCATCCTAGATTAGTTTTAATTTTCCTACAATCTTATTTGGCATAAGAGCAAGCATTTTACCTTGAACTACTTGCATAGAGGCTCCAAATTTTGGCCTACTCAATCCAACTTCCATTGAAAGCCCAAAAAGAATCAACTTCCCACTTCTTAGCTTCAAATTTTTTGGGAATTTACATGCATGTCACAAAATCCTCATGCATATCAAACGCCCAAAGTTTGATATTGCATGTATTTACGTATCAAATATCAAAAGTTTCATATTTAAACTTATAATATATTAGTGTTATAAACTTATGTATAAAAAATATTTATTTCTTTTATAAGAATATAATGATGGTGATATTTTTCATGTGATTAAAGAATTTAAGCAGTATGCATGTAAATATGAATATGAAAGTGATAGGCATGTAAATGCCCCAAAATTTTAATATAATGTCATTATTGCTATCACTTATTTATCTTAGAAGGATTAAAGTTAAGTGAGATACTTTAAACATTCTCTTAATTAAATTAGGCCATTTACACATTTTAAAAATATTGTTTAAATATCGTTGCATAATGTAGTCTAACAACCTCAAGCATTAAATTTAAAATTTTAAACTGAATATTTATCATTTTATGTCAAAATCTTTATAAATAATAGATTTTCATTATCCCAATGATATCAAAACCTGAAAGCAGATAGTAAAAGAGAAACAATACCATATAAGCACAAGAATGCTACCGTAGCTTATACTAAAACATGGCGTCTCATCATGATGAAGACAATGAATTTGTGATAAAGAAAGGATTCAAACCTATTCAAAATGTGTAGATGTTGACAACCTCGACAACAACAAGCCATTATCCCACTAAGTGGGGACAGCTGCATTAATCATTTTTCTCCGTTATGTTTTATTGAGTCTCGTGTTTTCATTTTATTCTAATAAATTAATATCATTTGTTTATATAGCATGCCCATGTCTTTTTAGGTATACCTCTAACTCTCTAAACATA
>NW_018164454.1:233796-235136 GCF_001263595.1 Phalaenopsis equestris
AGAAGAAACCTTAAAAATTTCCAGCTTTGATTTGGCGCTTGGATACTCCACATACAACATCCATTCCAGCTCAAATCAGCGGATGGATTGTGCTTTCACACATTTCGACAAGAAAATTCACAAATTTCACCATCATATTAGGATCTCGTTGCATGCATGAGGGATGATACTGTCGTCGTATTTATCCTGTCATCTAGTTAAGGCCACGTGCAACAATCTCTTTATGTACCCATGCAAATGGTGCAGCCACACCGCACGAACGACATAATCACACCACTAGATATGTTCCGCTCCACCACAACCCCCAGATCAAGGTGATACACTAACTCATGCCACCCCAGTATGCTGCAACAACCTGGGGACTCATTCTAAATCCTTAAAAAGTCCATCATCTGCCTCCATGTCCCAGGTTGCGAGCGGGACCTATTGTCTGTTGTCTCTGGCTGCTCTACCGCCTCCAACCACTACTTGTGCCCATGCTGGCAGCAAATATTTTTTATTTTTGGTCACAAGGATCGAGCATGGTTCGAGGACAAAAGAATAAATGACTCATGTCATCCATGCTGTAAATTTTGCTTATGGATATATACACTATAAATTTATATATAAAGATATAAACTTATACAAAAACAAGAAAAAGAATAAAAAATTAAACATTTGGGTATTTTATGACGATATAATTAGTCTCATTGGAAGGGGCAACTGATACAACACCATAAATTTTTATTATCCAACACAGATCTCAAGGTGAGGCATGAATCTCGAAGTAATTATTTTAACAAGAAGCATTCAAACTTTAATTAAAGATAATTTATAACTCTGATTTTATCAAACTTATATATTCAAAATAAACAATATTACTAAAATTTGTCTAATTCAATCAAATTAAGCTCTTATTGAGCTCATAGTCCATTTTAAAGCTTCTCATCCCCAAATAAAAGGTCAAACATATTCCAAATATGATAAGCATATAGTCAAATTAAGTGTCCCAAAAAGACAAATCCAACAAGCCTAAAATCACTCAATTTCACTATCATTAAGGAACTTAAATATCCATAGATCATTGTTTGATTGTGAGAATTTATCTTGGTCTTCCATTGAAGTGTTCTGGATTCCTTCTTTATTTGTAGTAAGACATCTCCCACATGTTATAAAAAGAGCCCTATCCCTTTCATAAAAGGGAGCTAGACCTCAAACTGGAGGAAGACCAAAACTTGGAGAAGGAGCTGAAGTCCAGTATTCTACATCGAAGATCCAACCAATGCTTCATATTCATGTCGTCGACAATCACCGTTGACCACTGCTTGTCGGTCATCGTGAACCACGATCGACAGTTCCTC
>NW_018164454.1:235236-237873 GCF_001263595.1 Phalaenopsis equestris
TTAAATTAGATTCAGATGGTGTTTTAATATAAATAATAAATTTTAAAATTAATCTCAATCATTAACTTCTCATGAATACTCGATTAGAGTTGTCAAAATGACTTTTTGTTTGTGAACAACTTGTATTCGGCTCGCTAAACAAAAGAGCCGAACACGAACACATTTTTTGAGTTCGAAATATAAACGAGAAGAATACTAACTGAGCCTGAACTCGCTTGTAATCGACTCATTTACAACCCTACTATCGTATACTTCCAATTAATCCCCATCGGACGGTTCTCTACCGTCCGATCAAGCTCCGTCGTCGCCCTCGAAGTATCTACACTAAGCATACGCCAACCAACAAGACCCACGTGTGGGTGGGGCCCTTGCCGTGATGGGTGTGGCTCGGGGAGCCACTTATTGTTGCGTGACGCAGCGCTTCGTATCCCGGGCGAAAACGACTCGCAAGGGTATTTTCAAAATGGGCGGTGGACGGAGCGGGCCAATTTACTTTGATATGTTCACCCGCAGTTTTTACGCAGATCGCACCCTATAAATCATAGGCGGGCCAGCCCCTGTGGGTCCTACGTTCCCAGCAGACTTCTAAGGAATATATTTGTACGTTGGTTTTTTTTATATTTATTTTTAGCAGCATAAAAAATAAGAAAATTTACATGCGTATCACATAATATTAATGTATTAAATATTCAATATTTATAATTTAATCTTGATATTAATAGCCTTTTTATGTTATTGTTGAATCATAAAATATATTGTGGATCAACACTCGATAAAAGAGTGTTAGTCGGATGAGATGAACGAGAGTAAGAGAATGAGACTCAAGAAATATTAAATTTATGGGAATTTAACCAATAGTCAAAAGAGTGTTAGTCGGATGAGATGAACGAGAGTAAAAGAATGAGACTCAAGAAATGAGAATTTAACCAATAGTCTTTTTTTTTTTTAATGAAAATGAGCCTCTTATTTATAAGTCATAAGTATAATAGATTATATGATTGTCCCTTATTTAATTAAAAGTTATTGTCATTTATGAATTGCTACCCCTATACGTATTCGTAAATAATTTAGACATGCTTTCGTGCTTGTTACAGATGTAATCGCTGTTGGCGTCATTCCATATATGTAATGGTATTTGACATTGTTTCGTGTTTGTAATCATCTGGCCTGATCGATTTGTGTTTATTCGGTCGGCCAAGTATTGATCAGCTGATCGAATGATTTACGATGGCATTCTTCGAAGAAATTCGTTGCGAAGTTTTACTGCCCTTGGGAGGGATTGTTCCATGAGGACACTTTGTCGTAATCTAATAAGAAACATTTCTTCGGTCGATGAGCCTATATAAGGAATCCCCTCTAGGCAGCTATTGATCTTTGTAATGTCAGATGCCATTTGAATAGTTGTCCACATCGACCTGCAACGTTCCTCGATTCGGTCAAACTTTCATTCGATCGACCTAAGATTTGGTTGACTTGTGCAATGATGAATATTTGTACTTGCATTTCTTCCCTTCTATGATCAGTTGGATCTTCTCAATATTTATGCAGCCATATTTCTGATGTAAGGTTATAAATATATACATAAAAAGTATATTTTACTTTTAAGAAGTTTATCTTGTCCGCCGCAACAAAAGCGGGTTAGCCGTCCAATTGCTATCAGAGATTTATGTATGCGGTCAGTCGGTCGATTGGTGAACCGATTTATTTTGTTGGGTGAACCTTGGCTCACTTATCGCTTTGGCACGAGTCTTATGAGCCTACGTCTCATCTACCTGATTGATTTGCCACCTCAATCGAATACCCTTATTAGCAATGTCTTAGGCAGACATGTCGCTGCCTGTGTGAAGTATTCAATGAGACTTGCTGCTAGGAGGAATTACATCACGTCCTTGGCAAATTTTGTCGCTATTGTGCAAATGACCCTCTCCAGAGCTTTGGCTTATCTTAGGTATAGAGACGCGGTTTCCCTTACTTGGCGGTGCGTTGGCGGTCAACTGTTTACACTTGGGGGAGGCTTTTTATTTTCAGTCATTCGTTTTCTTTGATATTTGTGTCGACAGCTCTAGTGTATACAAATTTGTTCTCCGAGTTTTCTTGCTCATTGGTGGTGACTGCTGTTACAAGGACAAAGAAATTATTATCTCAATCTTATTAGAATCAAGAAAATTTAATGATTAGTTCTCTTTTTATTTCTGTGCCCGACGTGTCCTAAAAATAAGTTTAGGAATTGGGTTGTTCATCTTTTGTTATCGTTTTTCGGGTTGTAGAGTAGGATTCATGTTGAGCGGCTTGAGCAACAAGACGGTCGACCTGAACTTACTGGTTTTGGCGGGATATCTACCTGCTCCGACATCCTTCTCAAAAAAAAAAAATGAGGTCAGAAAAGAAAAGAAGTGAGAGATGGTCGATCTTGAGTTTGTTGACTGGGTTGCTTCTTCCAAGTGGCTAAGATAATTGTTATTAAAGAGGCTCTGGAAACCCGTGGGTTCTAGCCCGAGCGAGGTTAGGGTTGCGTTTGACCCACCGGCCCCGTTTTGGGAAAGTCGGTTGACGATCACCATAGCTCAAGGTTAGAGTTGGTGGTTGATCTTTTGTTGTTGGTTCTGAGGAAAAAGGAAGGAGGCACCATATCGGAAG
>NW_018164454.1:237883-246468 GCF_001263595.1 Phalaenopsis equestris
GAGGAAAGTCGTCCATTAACTAAATTGGAGCTTGAGAGGCTCATGGGTATGTAAGAAATTTCCTTTGACTTTGGCTGGCGCAGTAACTTCACCTTCCTTTTAAGCACAGATGTGTCAGTTCAGACGAAGGATGTTGAGGACGACGGGCCACCGAGATATGTGGTCGACTCAGTTCTCGTTGTTGTCGTCGAGTCCCTTGATGCGATCAATCCACCCTCCTTTTCATCAACCGATGCGGGTGGAAACTCTCAGCAGGATCAACCTATTTATCAAAGACTCCATTGCGTCGAACAACAGAAAGCCCTATGAACTTGTCTACGCTGGGATGGATGGCTTGCTAAAAAATGTCTGGAGGTTGCCTTTCAACAACAATCAGCTACCATCGCCCAACTAGAAGGAGAGGTCACCTCGCTGCTAAGTTTTTTGAACGATGTCCAAGCTAAGATGGAATCCATCCGCATTTTGGCAGTTTTGAGTCAATTCCATAACGAGGCCGGTCAGATGGAGCAAATTAGACTTGGTGAAGAGATTTCCATAGGTTTCTTGAGAAGGATCATGCATCGTCTAAAGCCACGCAGGACCCATTTATAAAGCATTTTACTCGAAACATGTAATAATGATATTTTTAAAAAAATAATATTTTGAGGAATTTAAAAATGACAATTGGCGCAACACTTATATTTACTCTTCAGTTTGCACACACGTCTTATAAATAGGGTTAGGGGAACCTTATTTCGCTTTTTTCTTTATACTTCGAGTTTTTTGATTCATTTTCCTTCATTTTCTTCCATTATTTTCTCTTGAGCTCCAAAGTATTCTTCGGTTCTCTTCACACCATGAGGGCGGCCGATTCCTCTTCTTTGACGGACCAAAACATGAAGAGTCTTCAAGTGAGGTATGTGTTGGGTGCCCACATCACCCTCTACAGGATGTTCATTGCTGGGCGCTCAATAGATGATGTGGGTCCCGATCAGGTGTTTTACCAGGATTAGTTTAAGTACGGTCTCTGGTGGCCCTTATGATTAAAGCTCAGGAGCTCATTTACTAGATACGGGTCAACCTAGCCCATGGTCTTCTGAACTCCATTGTGGCCATCATGACTTTTATCATGTTCTGTCCTCATTTTAGTATCTCTTGGTCGATCGGTACCTTCAGTCACTACTCCTTCAAGGTTGATCAGGGAGGGTTTATCAGGTTTTCACCTGTGCAAAAACTTCACTTGCTCAACATTGAAAAAAAGATCAAGGACTGACATAAAAAATTCTTGGTAGGTTCAACATCTGGTGACTAAGAGATTGTCACTCGCTTGCTAGAGGTGGCTGGTAGCAAGTCAAGGGCTTTATCTGTCGTTTTGCAGGATGACCAAGAGGTTTTTAAAGAGAGTTCGATGTTGTTCCCTCAGTATAAGGTGGAAAGAAAGGTGAACCAGGTAATGAAAGAAAGGTGAACCAGGTAATGAAAGGGAGTATGACCCCAGGTGATTGGAGGGCTTTAGACACCAATGAAGTCGACCAAGCAAAAGCGGCAGAGTAAAATCAACGACAGAAGTTGAAAATCGATCCCTCTCGTGATACCTTTATGATAGGTACCATTTTGGATGTTGCTCGTCCTAATATCGAGTGATTTATAACTTTTGTTTCTGAGACAATGGTCGTTGTTTAGAACTCAATGACTTGTGAGTTAACCATAATTGCACAATCTCATTTGGTTATTACAGAGCAAAGAGAAGAAGAAAGGATAGGCTCCGAGGAAACTCTGAGGGGGGTTGCTGCTATAGATCATTCCACCGTTGCCCCCGACGAACCGATCTTTGCTTCTCTGCTAATTACCCGACTCGCCACTACTCATTTGACATGGGTTGTTAGGGCCAAGGCAGCTGAGTCTCCTCTCCCCTCATTCGGTTCCACTTCGGGGAGCTCTACTTGTTTCTCTAGCTCCGAATCTTTATTGTCTCTAAAGGGAGAAACCATTCATCAAGAAGGGAAGGAGCCGACAGGATGTGTTGACGTCCTGACCCTTCCCTCATTGAAGAGAAAGTGGGGGAACCCTGGCTGGCACTCACTGAAAGTGTGAGGGATGGTTATTTATGAGTGAAGACAAGCAGTTTGGCTTATTGAATGTCTCAAGGGACTGGAATCCCCTGTCGGGCGACAGAGAGCGCATGCTGCCACTTCTGGCAAAAAAGACTTGGTCTTTAGCTTTTCAAATGGAGCTTAAGGAACTTTCGTGCGAGAGAATTCTCAAGCGTGCCACTCGATCGTACCTAGAGGCGGGTCAAATTTCTCACACTTTGGGACTTTCCTTTATGAAAAAGGCCAACTCATTGAGGGTTAGCCAAGGAGAGCCCATTGAAGTTCTAAGAGAAAGTTACCTATCTGACCAGTGAGCTCCACAAGGCTTGTGACAATTATGAATTTGCTAGATTGACGCAACCACAGTCCAAACGAAGAGAGGAGTAGCTGAAGAAGATCTTTGAGCTTAGGAGAACATTGGAGTCACTTGTGCCTCACACGTATTTAATGGGCCAACTTAGGCTGGGGATCTAGTATGCTGCCCAACGGTTCGTTCATCATGATTTTGTTTACTTGAATATGTTCAACCCATCCAAACGAAGAGAGGAGTAGCTGAAGAAGATCTCTGAGCTTAAGAGAAAATTGGAGTCACGTGTGCCCCACATGGAGTTAATGGGCCAACTTAGGTTGGGGATCTAGTATGCTACCCAACGGTTCGTTCATCATGATTTTGTCTACTCGAATATGTTCAATCCAAACGAAGAGAGGAGTAACTGAAGAAGATCTCCGAGCTTAGGAGAACATTGGAGTCACTTGTGCCCCACACGGAGTTAACGGGCCAACTTAGGCTGGGATCTAGTTTGCTACCCAACGGTTCGTTCATCATGATTTTGTCTACTCGAATATATTCAACCCATCCAAGTGCAGTGCTTTGATCCTTGATTGTTTTGTTGATCCCTTCGAAGAGAATGATGGCTCAAGTAGCATGAGTGAATTTTCTGGTGATCATGACGAGGAACAGTCAGCTGCTCTGCAGTACCTTGGCCCTGTGAGGATCCCTATCCTCCCTTTTTTATCTAAAAATTTGTGAGTATTATACAAAAAGTCTTGTAATTCCTTACATATTAATGAAATGAAACCCTTTTTCCTTTTCACAAACTTTTCCCAATTGGGCTTGTTGCAAATTTTTTGTTTTACCTGTGACATTGCCTTTCAGAGAGGCTTGTTCTCGAGTCGACCAACAACATATATCTACATACATATCTAAACATATCTACATACATATCTATAGCATATATGTATGTATATGTATGTACATATATGTATGTATATGTATGTACATATATGTATGTATATGTATGTACATATATGTATGTATATGTATGTACATATATGTATGTATATGTATGTACATATATGTATGTATATGTATGTACATATATGTATGTATATGTATGTACATATATGTATGTATATGTATGTACATATATGTATGTATATGTATGTACATATATGTATGTATATGTATGTACATATATGTATGTATATGTATGTACATATATGTATGTATATGTATGTACATATATGTATGTATATGTATGTACATATATGTATGTATATGTATGTACATATATGTATGTATATGTATGTACATATATGTATGTATATGTATGTACATATATGTATGTATATGTATGTACATATATGTATGTATATGTATGTACATATATGTATGTATATGTATGTACATATATGTATGTATATGTATGTACATATATGTATGTATATGTATGTACATATATGTATGTATATGTATGTACATATATGTACATATATGTATGTATATATATCTATATATGTATGTACATATATGTACATAAATGTATGTATATATATATCTATATATATAATATATATATATATATATATATTGTAAATGAAATCAGTATTTGGTAGAGACCCAAATACCGATTTTTCATTCGCTAGGTTCTGTGATGGAAGCCAGCGTAATGTGCCTAAATATTCGAGAACTGAGCGCCATTGGAAATCGAACCCAAGACCTGAGGGGACTTACAGTGAACACCGCCAACCAACAGACCACGGCTTGCGGAGTGCGCACACACACACACACAGATATATATATATATACATACATATATATATATATATATACATAGATATATATAGATCTATATAGATAAGGGTAATATCAAAAATTGATAATCATTTCTATAAAGAGCTATCCAATGAAATTAAAACGACACAAAACAGAACGTACATATACGTACGTATATGTACGTACATATACGTACATATATATACGTACATATAGATACATATATATATAGGTACATATATATATGTACATATATGTATATATATATACATATAGGATTCGACATGAAGGTATATATATACAATATATATATATATATGTACATATATATTTATATTTAAAAAGGAATCGGTGTTCAGGACAAACTATATCGTCCCTTAAATATTGGTTCCCCATATGGCTAAATCGACCCCGGATGTATTCGAACTTGTTACTAAGGGGACTTACGCATAGGCCACCTTCCAACAGTCCAGGCTGCGCGTGTGCCCTCACGTACAGGCACGCATGCGCTCACACACACAAACACAGATATATGTGTGTGTGTGTGTGTGTGTGTGTGTGTGTATCCATTCATGAAGGGCAAGTACTACAGGGATGTTCACCCAACCCTTGTGACTAGAATGTTGGGGGACTCTAGAATTTAGGTGAACTTGCTGAAGGTTAGATCCCAAGCTGAAGATCTATTCATCTAGAAATAGAGGGAGGGGCAAATCAATTTTTGATTGGATAATTGGTCCTTAGATGGAAAGATGCTTCACAAGGTTCCCATTGCTACCAATCTTAATATCAAAGTTTTTTATTGTTGGATGGATAATGCTTGGTGTGGCAGCATTTTATCTTCTCTCTTAAATCTTGAACTAACCAATTACCTTAAGAGGATCCCAATTGATTATAGTAAAACAGAAAAGATCATTGTTAAAAAGGTTGTTTCACTAAATCTTTCCTCCTTCATCTGCCATATGAGCTACAAGTGGGAAAGTATTCAATGGGTTCTGTTTGGAAAACTTTCTAACACCATCCATATCCTTCTTCATTTGGAGACTATTTCTCAAACTCCTCCCAACAGATGACATCCTCAAACTTAAAAGGTTAAGAGGCCCTTCATGCTGTGCTTTATGCAAGTTGGAGGAAGAAATTGTTGAACATCTGTTTTTTAAATGTCAATTTGCTCAAGTTGTGTGGAACTCAATGGTGGGACATCTCTCCATTCTCACAGTTAACCTCAGTTGGTTCTCATTTGTGGATTGCTGGTTGGATTGGCAAGTTGTTCATCTCACTTCTATACCTGGTATTCTTGCTTGATTCATATGGATGGCTAGGAACAAGTCAAAATTTTAGGATAATACTTTGTCTACTCAACAGGTTGTAAGAAACGACATGACCTTTCTTCTGAAACTGATTAAATTTAAAAATTTCCCCAACATTTGTCCAAATTTAGGGTCTCAGGGGAGCATTTACTCTACTGTAGAGCCTCCATTGTTCACTGGCTGAAGCTTGCTCCCCCATGGATTAAAATTAATACAGATGGCTGCTTCTTAAAGGATGATGCAGACATTGGTGATGTGTTTAGGGATCATTCTGAGAATTGCTTTCTCCACTTCCAGTCTCTAGTTGTGACCCAGGATACTATTGAAGCTGAAGCTATTATTGTGTTTTGGGCTCTTCATATCTCTTTGTTGGGAACTTGGATCTTTATCCAAGTTGAATCTGACTCTCAGTTGTTGCTAATGATTTTAATGGCTCAGGTGGCCCCTCCATGACATATTTCTCATTGGATCTTGAGAATCAAATCCTTGGTTAGCCAGCTCACAACTAGCTTCTATTTTATTCCAAGGGAAGGTAACAAACTTGCAAATTGGTTAGCTAAAATGGGTAGATTGAGTAATATAATCATTATTCATGAAACACTAGATTCTCCATGTTAAATTATCAAGAGAAACAAAAAAAAAAGTTCAGAAACATACATTGATTCATGGTTTCTTGATATTATGGGTTGTTGTCGACTTGTCTTCTAAATCAATATGTCCTTAAATCCTTTATGTCGATGGGATTCCAGGCAAGATAAAATCTCTATCTTTCTCTTGGGAGAAGTGAAGAGATACATACACATATGAAATGTAGACTATGGCCATTTAAGATAACCACTCATGGGAAGTTATTTTCTACATATTTGTACTTCCAATGTTGCTCATCTTAAAAGTTGAAAATACAAATAGATCTCTACACATATATAGTTTTGACTATATTTTATTTTTCATAATCCTATAATTTATTAAATCACATTAACTTTAAGATAGCATAAATAACACATTTATCTACAAAATGTTGGACCACATAAAATAATTGTTAATTTATTTTTCCAACATTTTATGGATTTGCATTGTACATCTTCTTTAATTTTAAGTTCTATACGGTAAGAGTATATATTCAAGATAGGATAACATAAAAGGCATTATAAAAGAGTCAACTTTGTAAAATTTGATATGAATTTTAGATCTCAAAAAATACTTCAAGTATTTGGGCCATAAACTTTTGTAATAAAAATCATTTGAGCTCATATTACTCAAGAAAATATGTAGGCAAGATAGATCCAATTGAACTGACAATTTTTTTATTTTTCTCAACAAAGAAAAAATTTACATGAGTTTAAATATGTCGAAATTAAGCACTTAAATAAACACACAATTAATATTTATTGAGATCATTAAAAGGATCAAATGATCTCTAACATTTGCATGAAAGAAACCAAAGCATACTTACTGGTTACTTGAATCTAATGAGCCAAATAGAGCTCCATTTTCAATTCATTTACGCACTCAGATGGTCCATAAACTCTATTTCTCTCTCTTCATTATGTTGCATTTTATCTTATTAAGTGGTTTGGAAAAGATCTCACTGACGCAAAATTTGATATTGTCCATTATTTCGTCTCAAGGTAGCTTCACGACCGCTCGATGCACCGATCGCGATCAGATTTATCTCACCAAGGTGAATAAAGAAATTTGTATGAGAAGCTTTTTAATATGGGAGCACAAAAATATATGTACGAATATGCAAAATGATAAACATGCAAACAACCAACTGTATTAAATATGCATATCATTCAATTCCTATGAATTTACATGGCGAACACTTCAACTTTCATTTTGTATATACATATCACTCGAGCCTTATGCATTTACATGTCTAACATTTAAGCTTCATCTCACACACATAACATTCAAATCTTCAATATCTCCTCAGAAATATCGTTTTTACTTGTAGTCCCACTAGATCCTTAAAAGATTAATGTTTACATACTCCCTTATTAAGTTTATATATATATATATATATATAGCACTAAAGGCTAAAGGGTGCAACAACACAACCTAAGACGGTGTAATAACACACTCAAGTACAATGTATGCAGGGATTTCGTGGTGCATGTTGTGATTCTTCGTGGACTTTTGTGGCAAGAAGCAGCCGATGGTGGTTGACAGTGACCGACAAACTTTGGTTGGTGGATGTAGGGGTGGGACATGTTCGCTAGATCTTTAGTGCATAAACGATATTGGGTTTCAACTCCTTCTCTAGGTATTTCTACAACTCGGGTCTCGGTTCGGGTCCTTTTTCTAGAAGGACGTAGGGATATATTTATAAAGTACGAGAGGTCTCCGTGCAAATGTGAACATTCGAGTGTCTTATTGATATCATAATAACATTTAAAAAAAAGAAAAAAAAATATCATAATTAAGTAATCTGATGCTTGTTAGATTTGTCTCGTCGTGATGTGCCTGATTTGACCATAATCTTGTTTGATTTGAAATTTATTTGCCCTTTCAATTAAGCATAAGAACCCTCTAAATAGGTTTAATGACTCTATCTAGGCTTCATTTGACTCGAATTTGATCAATGTTACTATCATTATGTTCGTCTCATCGAGACGGTCAGTTAAGTCTTCTGAAATCGAAGTTTTGGATGCTTTTTAATTGAAGTTTAAATATTCATTGCTTAAAAAATTATCGTGAGATTCATTTCAGATGAGAATTTATTAATAAAATATGAATGATTATATATAAAAATTGATGTGAATACAAGGAATTGAGTCTAGCGAGCGTTTATCTTTTTTTATGCTTGTCTGTGTCTATACACACATGTGCATACGTGCATACATAAATACACACATACACACACATATAAACACCATATAAACACACACACACAAGCTCCCCTGCATTTTTCTTCCTGGTTCAATGCACGATGCCGTCGGCAAGTTCGCCTAATTGTTCATAACTCCTATGCAAAACTTATTATTACATTATTTATCTTTCACACGTTTCTCATATTATTTTTAAATTATTATTATGCATTGGCCTAATATTCACATATATATTATCACGTGTTTCTTTACCTTTTAAATGCTCCTCATCTAAAAATTAATGCTAGACCATACTCGTGATAATATATATATATATATA
>NW_018164454.1:246510-258473 GCF_001263595.1 Phalaenopsis equestris
TATATATATATATATTGAACAGGGCATAAAAATAATTAATAAATAGCCTAAGAAACGTGCCAAACATGGAAGAATGTAATAATAATATTTGCGTAGGAGTGGATGGTAAACACGCTGGCAGAAACAAGCTCGCGCTCTGCGCCGGAGAGCTTTTGATCGCACGGCTCTGATGATTGCTTCGCTGGAATTAGCGGAGGACAGCTGGCTCGTACGGCGTCAGATACGCAGCTCCCGTCGCCGTTCGCCTGTCCTTAACTGTGGCCGAGCTGTCTCCTCCTCCACATTTATATTTATTTATTCTTTCTGTAGGACAAACACACCCTCCCACACAATTTTCCCATTTTCGCCTCATCTTTTCTCGAAATGCCTTTTATATCCCGGTCCGTCGTTGACCGCACCGCGACCGGCAAGGACCCGGCCCGTGCCTCTGAACCGGCAGGTTTGTTAGGCACAGTACTTTCGATCATTCATGTTTTGGGATTAAAGTTCTATGAAAATAATAAGATAAGTTAATTTTTGTTTAATAGTTTAATTATTTTGATCACAATTCATTGTTCTTAATGAAATCGACCTAACTCGGCGGAGGAAATATTGTGTATGCATTTAGTCCATTGATTCTTATGCCAAATTGATAAAATGCAGATATTAAAGTTTATGAGAAAAAATATTATCTCGACATGATAATACATTGATTGTGTTGATTTGATAATTAGTCGGTGAGTTAATTGTTTTTAATGCATCATCGACTAATCAAAGCATTTTTATCAAGAAAACTTTTATTCTAATTAAAATTTATCTGTAGCACTAATTTCAGTAAACTTATAATCCAAGTGGCCAACTTGATGAAACAAAATCATTGGAACCAAATTGATCCAAAGTGTATTAGTTCAAGCTTGGATCAAACAGTTAAATAACTTTTAGAGGCTTTAGTTGGTTATATTGGGGAGTCAAATGAACTTCACGCTTGACGTGCCTACAGCTGACTCAACGTCTCAATGAGAGAAATTCAACGAGCCTAAGATCACCTAATTATGAGTTCATTAAGGTCATCAAATCATTAAAAAATTTCTTAAGATCAAAGGAAATCAACATAGGTTATTTGATCATGTGGTTATGGTGGTTATTCGACAAAGGAATAAAATGCCCCTCCTCTGGGGCCTATAAATTGATCATCTATCTTCACTTAGGCATGGGGGTTGGGGTGGGGGCCTAACCTGATGATAATTTTTTTATCTCTGTAGCTGTTAACCATTGCTGACCACGCCTTGTCAATTTTTTCAACCATCATAGGTTACCCTCTGCTTGCAGTCGTTGATGAAATCAATTGCGTAATGAAGTCTTCTATTAAGTAACGAAGTATCTTGTTGAGTAACAAAGTAGTTTATTGAGTAACAGTGAACTAGGGTGAGTAAAGCAGTATCTCAAATATTGTGCAATGACGTATCTCAAACACGATATATTTAAGGCTCGGTGGTAACTCTTGATGGAAACTGCTCTTAAGCGTTATGTTCAAAAAACAGGAAATTTATTTGTATACCATGTACGAACAAACATTATGTTTACTATAGCATTGTAACTTTTTCTCAGTTGTGGGTCTATCTTATACGTGCAAACTTATAGTCGATTATTTTGTTTGGAATAAGCCCCATGTTTTTTTTACCTTCTCGGGTTTTATACATAAAAATTTATGGTGTCATTTCATTTTCTTAATTATGTGCGTGTGTTGGATTTCGTACAACGCTGACACATTAAATTATTATCCTACAGCCATGAATTTTATGACATGCAATAGTTTGACGTCATTTGTGGAAAACAAAGTCCCAATGATAGAAGTGCGAACCTTTTTGAAGATTAATAAGGGCAATACACGAGCATATCACTCTAATACCCATCATTCTATGGCTAGTCTCGAAGCACGAGACAACAAGCCTCTATCATATTTTTAATGATAAAAATCGTACTGCTAGTAAGGAAACCTACCTTGTACCACTTGAAGATCATATACAAAGGATGTAGGAATCCCAGAATGAGATTCTAGGAATCCTATGCAAACTTCAAGAGCCACTGGTTGTGCATATGGGAGGACCACAATAATATCAAAATACTTAGTAAGAGGTACTCAGTTAGCATCCTCTCTACATATTGAAGCTTTCTTTCCGGAGGTTGAACTCATGAACACTGCTAGCTCTACACATCCACATCATGCAGTCAATTCTAGGAGCAAGCCCCAACACACAGAAAGATTGTAGCTCGATCTCACGTAATTCATGATGATTTATGACTTTTATTGAGTGAGGGGTTCCTTGTGCAAGATAGAATTCATATCTTAGCTAGGCATGGATCTTAGGAGTTTTCTCCACTAGTTGAGATTGTCTGTCAGGATATTAATCCAACTGGTTTAATTTTTAAGCATTGATGTGTATGATGAGACATCTGACCCATAGGAGCATATAGATCACTTTAGAACCATTATGCACATACAAAGAGATTTTGATGCTCTCAGTTGTCATGATTTTCTACAATAATTGAAGGCCAAGCACACATTTAATTTTATTCACTTTTAGGAAGGAGCATTCATACATTTAATGTGCTCACTAAAGAGTTTGTGGAGCATTTCATTACAAATTAAAGGATCATTAAAAACTTCTCTCTCCTTTCTGAGATTTGATAAAGTGATGGGGAGTCACGTAAGAACTATTTTCTAAGATTTTTCATTGCAACTTATCAAATCATGAGAGTTTCTACTCATCTTTGATGTGAGAGATGATACATTCATACGTTGATCTCATTCATTGTGTTGAGGCACAAAATATTGTTGATAAAGATATGAATATTTATAAAATACAATTTGAGCCCTATCCAAGAAAGCGTAAGAAGAATTACATAGATCTTACTCTTGCAACTCAGTGGAAGTAGTTTGAACCATGAGGAAACCCAATGTTTCCCCTGGACCATAGAGACATGAATGTCAAATTAAAGAGTTTTCACTGCTTAACACTTTGTGTTAATATCTTAATGGTGATTCAAGGTAAGGAGAATTTTAAGTGGTCACCTTTATTGAAGTTGAATACATGGAATCAAGAGTAGTTTGGCCACTTCCATCAAATTCATGGCCACAATACTGAAGCATAATTTCAACTCAAAGAGAATAGGCTGCTCTATAGGGGCAGTTGAACCAATTCATTTAAAGTATGATCCTCGCACCAACAATGCCTCTATTGAGGGGCAACCAGCCTAGAAGTAACATCGAAAGAATTGATAAATTGTTGATGAAATTGTAATGATTACCAAAGGACCACTAATTCTCAATTAAGTTCTTATTATAACCCATGAGGATCCTACTTCAAGAAAATCTCATGTTATTCATTCCATCACATTTGATATACCTAACTTTGAAGGGCTTCAAGTTTCTCATCAAGATCCACTTATTATAAGCACTAGGATCAATAACCCTTGTTATAATGTCAAGAGAATTGTGGTCCATAGAGGGAGCTCAGTCGACGTCTTATTCTACTCAACTTTCCTGGGTCTGGGCTGACCAGGTAATATCGCATCCTACTAATGGAACTCTCTACAACTTAAATAATTATTTAGTGAATGTTGAGGTGACAATCACTCTCCTCATTACACTGCAGTATTCTCCTCACATAAAACTCACATGATCCATTTTCTTGTAGTTAAGTTTTAATTGACATACAATTTCATCTCAGAAGACCTCTCCAAACAATCTTTGGGGATGGCTTCTAGACTACACCTTAAAATAAAGTTTCTAACACCATCTAGAGTTGGTGTGGTACGAGGAGAATGGGAAGTAGCACGATTGTGCTACCTCAGATAATCTCAACCATGCCAACATTTACATTTAGTATTGAGAGCTTTAATCTCTAAGAGGAAGATATATTCTAACTAGCTTTATCGGGTGAAGACTTGATTTATGTCGCCTTGGTAGAGGAACACCTTCATGGACTGTGCAACAGGGATCTCTACTGTCAAGTGAGAAATGTAGGAGTAAATGAATTTTCAAAGTATAAATTAAGGTATGTTCTCCTAGAGTCTGGTGGATATGTTCGAGGTTGATCTTGAATTAATAATGCACTCTCTAATGATCAATCCTGCATATAAGCTGATCATTAAAAAAAAAAGCAAAATTTTACACCAAAATGACAACAAGTAATTGAACAAGAGGTCGACAAGCATCTCTAAGCAAATTTTATATGAGAAATACATCATCTTGTTTGGCTCGCAAATATTTTTATGGTGAAAAAAGCTTCTAAAGCACGGAGAATGTTCACCAATATACCGCTCTTACCAAAGCCTGTCCTGAAGACTACTTTCCTTTAACTTGAATAGATAAGTTAGTATATTTGAACTGTCAACATCAAATGCTCAACTTCATGGATGCTTAATCTAGTTACAGCTAGCTAAAGCTGAACTTCATTGATGAGGATGTTACTTCTTTCCAAATAAGCAAAGGCATGTACTGTTACAGGGTGTTGTCCTTCAAGCTGAAGAACAAAGGTGCAACTTACCAGTGTATAATGAATATGGTTTTCAAAGATTTCACCAAACATACCATTCAGGTATATATTAATGAATGTTATTCAAGAGTCTAGAAACCTCCCAACATATTCCTAACTTAAAAAAAAATACTTTCATCTTATTTGGGAGTATAATATACATCTTAACTTGGCCAAATGTGCCTTCGAAGTCACATCAGACAAGTTTCTTTGATTAATGATCATTCACTGTAGAATCAATGTCAATCTTAAAAAAAATTAAGGCCCTAAAAAAGATGAAACCTCCTAGAAATATAAAAGAGGTGCAACGACTAAAATAAAAGGATATTCGCTCTTTCTTGCTTTCTAATATGATTAGGAGACAAATATCTCATTCTTTACAATTTAATGGGGCATATAAAATATTGGATTGTAGTAGACAGATGAATAGCGGGTTGTTTTTTATCAACTCAAAATATACTTGCATTCACCACATATGTTATCAAAACTGGTATTAAGTGAGACTTTATATATTTATCTTATGGTTTCTCCATATGCATTGACAATCCAAATCAAGGAGGAGCATAAGGTGCAAATTTTAGTTTACTATGTTAGCAAAATCCTTTTTGGGTTGCTATCCACTAACTGGTAAAATAACCTAGCATTAATATTTTAGACCCAAAAATTATGTACATATTTTCAAGCCCATACTATTGATTTCTACACGAACCTCCCTCCAAGGGTTATTTTGTAAAAATTGGAGCACCAGGAAGGCTAATTAAGTATTATGTGGAATTAAAGGAATTTGATATCATTTTTTGTTGAGACCTGATATCAAGTCACAAATATTAGTTGAATTTATGATGTAATACACAATTCTTATCCTATCATGTCATTCATTCCCCTTTCAAAGTCTTCTTTCTGGACAATGTACATTGATGAAGCTTCTAGGAATTTTAGAGTTGGTGTCAATATTTTGTTGATCTTTCCCAAAAAAAGATATTTTGGAGTATGGGCTTCAATTGAAATTTCTTGCACTAAATCACATTGTAGAATAAGAAGCCTTCATTGTTAGATTAAGACTCGCTATCAATTACAAGTTTCATGATCTGATCATCTATACTGATTCATAGATAATAACCTCTCAGGTGGGGGGCGGGGGGTGGTGGGGGAGATTTTAATGTTCACAATCCTCAATTGGAAAATTATCTTACTACAGTGATGTCTTTTCTTGCTCATTTTCAAAACCACCAAATAAATCACATACCTCAAAAGTAGAATTTTCAGGTTAATGACCTTTCTAAGCTATCCATCTCAACCACTGGAGATTCTTAAAAAATAAGTTTTAAAAATATACAATTTTCTAGTATATTTGGCCTTTGGGAGATACAATATGCCAAAGAGGTGCATGAACTTTCATGGCTGGATCCTGTTATATCTTTCCTTCAAATTGAATCATTGTATGAAGATGTGTACGAAACCCTTTAGGACAGAAGGCTAGCAACAAACTTCACCATCATAAATGGTGTACTTTACAGGAGAGCATTCATTAGTGTATACCTTAAGTATCTTTCTTCAACTGATATTGATTACACAACTATGAGAAGTTCAATCTTGGATATGTAGTGAACACTTAAAAGAAATATTTCTTTATCTCAATACACAATTTCAACATACATAGAGGTGATAAATGACCAGCATAGTGAAACTTAAGAGATCTTCATTTAACCAAAATTTTTATATAAAAATAATAGTGAAAATTATTGGATTCACCATAATTTGGGTGTTTCTAAACTTTCTCTTGGTGAAATGATCGGAGAATATATTACGACACAAGATTATTAACAGATAACTATGAAGTAATATTCACTAAATTTCAATAAAAAAGAGATAGTTTCCAATTTCACTAGTCTCACACACACATTGCTAACAAAGCGTATGTCTTTTCAAAGCCCCTAGCCATTCATCCAATGGGGATAGACATCATTGGACTTTTTTCTATTACTCTAGAGCAACAAATGTTTATGATATTGGGCGTCAATTAATTCACTAGTGAGTATAGGCTGAGCCCTTAACCAAAATTTTATAGCCAAATAACAAATATTTTATGTGGATGAACATCATATGTCACTTTGATATTCTTACTAAAAAAATTACTAATAATGGGACTCAATTTATTGAGAAGGTCTTTACATCTTTTTGGAAGGACATCCACATTCAATTGCTGCATATAACTGTAGCTCATATCTAGAAAAATAGGCAAACTGAAGTCACCAACAATACAACCTTCAAGGGTTTAAAAACTCACCCCATGAAAATTTGGGGGTAATGGGCTAAGGAGCTCGGTAATGTTCTATGCGCTAGCCGCACCACTTCACGTACTCCAACTACACCATAAATATATCCTTCGACATGAAATTTGTTACCCCCGTAGACATCTGAATTTCAAGCCTTTGAGTTTAAGATTTTAATCTTGATGTGAATGATGAAAAAATATGACAAAGTCAGGATATGCTCCCAAAAACCCATGGAGTGACCCTTCTTAAAACCGCTTAAGATAATCAAAGGATAGCTTGCTACTTCAACCGATGAGTAAAATCTTAACCTATCTCTATTAGAGATTTGATCTAGTGAAATATCTAACCTGCTAAAAAAAAATCTCAACGTAACCAACTTTTGCCTCTTTAGGAGAGGATATATATGGTCACTATCATGATTAAGAAGGGAACTTTTGAGCTGAATGACCTGGATGAAAAAGTAATTTTGATGAATATAAAATGTAAGGAATCACTCTAGATATTATCTGTAGTCAGTACATACATGCTACTATAGTTTTTTTGTCATTATTAGTGTTCAGTCAGCACTTCTTCGCTAGTGAGTTTGCTTTTTGTATTTACTTTAATTTCTTTGAAATTTTGATGCACTTGTTGTTTAATTAATGAAGTTTTATTTTTTCTCTGTAAGCTTTATTTTTTTTTGAATATATGTATGATGACATTTTCAAGAAAAAAATAATTCCACTTTACAAGCTTATGTGAACATTCCCCCATTAGGATGATAATGAATAAAAAAGTAATAAAAGGTTACCTATCATCATTTCTTAATGTGGTTGCAATCATATTTCAGAAAAATAGATTAATCCATCTTGACCTACATCCCAAACTTGAGAAATATAAATTTTTTTCCGGCATCTCATTATGAGTTAAATTAGTCCCAGGGAGACTCGATTCAACCTTTTCCATAAGAGTATATGGTTTTCAAGCATAGGCTTTGATTAAAAACCAAAGTTAGATAAGAAAATCCTTGGTGAATTTCTTTCAATCTCTTATGTCACAAGTTATAGTCACCGAGCGAGTTCTCCGACTAAAAACTTAGGACAGGTTGTTCACCCCTAGTTAGGGAATTTATTATTCTTCTACAGAAACTTAACTCAAGATTAGTTGACATTATTTGAGCAACTCTCAACTTACTTTGCAAATTGAGATTATACTACGACATATAGGATGAAATGATATTTAAAATATGTAATGCAAAAGATATACAAATAAATCCACTATCAGAAAGTGTAGAAATATACAAGTCTAAAGATGCATGAGTAAATACACTGTCACAATACGTACAAACTACATCTAGTAGATAGGAGGATACTAGAATAATCAAATTTGAAGACACAAACTACTAGTTAACTACAATGTCATCCTCCTTGTCTGGGATGCTCTCTTGTAAGTTGCTCTCTACCTCAAGCGGGAGATGGGGTCTTCAAAGGCATGACTAGAAGTAAGTCCCTATATGTCAATGATAAGAGAGAAATATATGATATTTTGGTAGCATATTTCCCCATATTTTTAAATTGTTTTAACTAGTATTATACTTGAGAAAGGTTTTTTTTTGTCTTAATTATGCAGGGGACAAGGTGAATAGAGAATTTGGAGCAAAACAAAACAACAATAAGCACGATATAAGGAATTTGAACTAGTGCACCCCGATACCCACTTCCAGGTACAACTACACTCTGGGGGCTCATGTAAGTGCATGTGTCGTATTAGTAACATAAAATTTTTTAGTATGAAATGTTGATTTTACTAAGAACGAGGGTATTAGACTTAGGAAAAGTTCTAATCTACTAGTTTTATTCCTACCCTAGAATTTAGATTGAGTTGTAAGTCCTAAAAAAATCTATAGTATTTAAACCAAATGTAAAGTTTAAATCCTACAGAAATTCTACTTAACTAGGTATTGAATTAATGAATATCAGGTCTAAAGCTACCCTCCCTTACAATGATGTAAGTAAAGTGCAGGAAATGAAAAGTGCAAATTGTAAATTTGGTTAGTAATAAATAGAAGCAACTATATTCTTTATCTTTCTTGAGTACGTAAAGAAGATTGGTTTAAATGACTCTAATTTCTTAAATCCCATTTTTAACCCATTAAAAATATTTCCTTAACATTTGCATCTCCCTGCAAAGCATATCCACCTATACTCCCCAGTTCAACGTGACTAATCTAGTTGATTCCCCCATAGCTCTCCTGTGTCATTATGGTTCACAACACATTTTAACATTTTACTTGGCCAAAATGAAAAGTAAATGAATATTTGAAGGTTAATCATCACATTAAAGAATTAAAAGCAATTTCACAACACTTTACATTCCTACACATCTTACTTGATCATCATAAGACAAGGTAAGGAAAAGAGTTCTACTTAGAAAGCATGAAGAACATACCACAAAACTTCATTTGAAAATAAGAGAATACTACTAAATGATTTGTTTGAAGAAATACAAATAAAAAAAAATACACAAACACTTATCTTCCTATCCTTTACAACTGAAGATGCTTCACCAAATGCTTCCCTTATTGTTGTTGCTCATGAAGGGTCTCCCTATCCCCAGCCTTAGAAGAAGGAGCAGAAGATTCTACAACAGGCTATAAACTCATCTCAATCTCCCAAAATTCATCAATCCTAGACCTACTAACATCAATCCTTCAACCACCCTTCAATAACCATCAACAACCCATTACAAATACATAATATAGACTCATTTACATTCCCTAGACTACTCCATGACCTCCCAATAACTCCTCACAATAGGTTCCCAAACTGCTCAAAAATGCCTCAGGCAGTTGTTGGGGCCTAGGCATGCCAGTCTCTTGGTTTGCATAGAGTGGCTTGGGCGCCAAACGGAGTGGTGCCTAGGCTTTAGTGTAACAGGGCCTTGGTGTCAAGTGGGTGGTGCCTAAGTGCCACTTTCTCAGCTTGCACAAGTGAGGGATTGGTGCTCAGACACCCATGGGTCTGACGCTAAGGCGCCAGTCCTTTATTTTTCTCCTTTGCTCTCAGTTAGCTCTACATTACTCCAACTCCAATACCTTTTGTACCTACAAGGAAAACATGAAAATACATTTCTTTAAAGTGTAATTTCATCCCGTGGTAACTACCACCTTCTCAGCTTGCACAAGTGAGGGATTGGTCCCCAGACACCCATGGGTCTGACGCCAAGGCGCCAACCCTTTATTTTTCTCCTTCGCTCTAAGTTACCTCCACATTACTCCAATATATGTGGTATGATACACCAAAAATATATGCATTTTTAGACCCATATTTTATACTCATTTTTTGTGATATTGCACTTTAATGGAATGTATTTTTTTATATTTTATTGCAAGTTATTGATTTTGAGGACTTGGAGCAAAAAAAGAAGCAAAAGGGATAAAATTTGGAGTCAAAATAGAGAAGTTAAAAAAATGTTCAGCGCCGACGACATTGTTTGACAGAAAAGGCGGAAATAATTGAATGACCTCTGGCGCCGACGGCGCCAATGTCGGTGCAGACCCTGTTTCTAGAAGATTCAACGAATTTGGATGCTTTTTGAAGATTTTTTTGATGCACCTATTGGAGAACCGACCTAAGATCTATTTAGGGCCGAAATTTGATCAGAAACCCCTTCCCCCTCTCACCCCCTTCCCCCTCTCACCATTTCAAGTTCTTCCACTCATTTCAGTTTTTCCTCTTCAGACACCTACATTCCACAACATTCCACACCATTAGTTAATTATTGGTTTTATAGTTTTGAGTTTTTGTAGTGAGTTCAAGTGTGAATTCTCCTACAAGAAGTGTTGGAGAGGAAGAGAAGTGAGAGATTTCTTCTTCCTACATTTCCTAAGAGAGGCTACAAAAGATTTGCTTTGAGAAAGAGTTTTAGATAAGTGTTGTTTGTTTATTATTATTATATGAACTTTCTTTTATATATGAAATTTGTGTTTTGTTGTATCTTTCTCATGAAGTCTGAGTAGATTCCTTTATCTTTCTCCCTAATCTGAGATATAGTGAAATGAATAGATAATTTGGATGTGCTAATGTTAAAATTTAAAATAAATTGTGATGGTTTTTCAAATTCACTCTTAATTTATTTTTTGATCTGATCAATTAAATTTTTAAAATATGTTGTGAAATATATGATCCGAGAAATGGATTATGAGTTCTACAACAGAGTGAGAATCACATTTAAGTCCATGAAGGAGTATTTTGTTCATGGAATTAAGTGCAAATAAATAGAAAAATATACTTTGTTGGGTGTAGAATTGGAGATTTTTAGGGTGACAAACTAAAAATCTCCAATTCGATCTTAGTGTTTAAAAACTAAAGTGAGAGTTAGCCTTAAGGAGAAGGGAAGTGGGAGCTTCGTAGTGGGAGCCAGTATCCTTCCAGCCTAGTCACGGATTTAAGGACTAAACCTAAGATTAGCCAATGATTTTTAATAATACTGAATCAGGGTAGAGAATTAAAATTTCTCCTATTTGACACAATACAAATTTAAACTATTTATCTCATCTCATTTCACTAAAAAGCTCATTGTAGTGGGAAAGATACTTTTCATATTAGAAAACTTCATCACATAAACATAGTTTAGTAGTTACTGTTTTAAACTCTGCATTTAAATTTTACTAGTAGTTAGTAATTTAGTTTTGTTAGCATTTTACACATTCAAAATTAGTGACGGTAATTTTATTTAATTTCTATGAATTTCCTAGTTAATTTATCATTTCACATTTAAACCTTCCCCGTGGGATCGATATTTAGGACTTAAATAGAAAGTCTTATATTACTTGATAACGATACATATACTTGCATATAATCTCAATCTTAAAAGCTTAACTTTATTATTACTAAAATACCACATCAAGTTTTTGACACCGTTGTAAAGCGGAGTCAACTATATAAATTTTACACAACTATATTGACCGACCTTTTTATATATGTGTTTGATTTAATAAAGATGTATAAATATAATATTCAAAAATGTTAAAGTCAAATTTATCAACGCAAATATACGTATCGCTCAAGTAATATAGGGCTCTAATGGAGTCTTAGTTATCGATCCCCCACAGGGAGAAATAGAATACTACGGACTAAGGCTTAATAAAAAGTAATACTTCAACTACAACGACGACATTCAATTTGCTTAT
>NW_018164454.1:259372-260413 GCF_001263595.1 Phalaenopsis equestris
TCTTCTCTTTAAAGATGTGGATGAGTTTTCCCAAGAGTTGCTTATGCACCCCTCCAAAATCCGGCCTTATCCATTGTACAACTACACATAACCATCGATCCCGCCGTCGGCGGCCTTTTGGAGATTTTGTCCTGTAGCCTCAGGAAAAGGTCGCCGTCGACCATCGATCCCGCCGTCGGCGGCCTTTTGGAGATTTTGTCCTGTAGCCTCAGGAAAAGCTCGCCGTCGGCGGCGTCGATGGCGCCTTCAGCGGCGTCGATGGCGCCTTCAGCGGCGTCGATGGCGCCTTCGGTGCCCTAGTGCAATTCTCCACATTTTGGCTTTGGTCAGAATGCGTTCCAATTTTTTCTATGGATCTAATTTTTATGATGATTCAAGGGTAAACATGAGTAGTAGAGTTCAATATTACCACAAAATAATGATAATTTCAAATAAAACTACTATAATTGCAATAAAAATAAAGATAACTATGGGTTTCCTCCCATAAAATGCTTGGTTTAACGTCGTCAGCCCAACCTATTTAGATATTATTTAAGTTTACTATATAAAAGTTATGATCTACTGCAGTAATATTTTAATTCAGAAATACTATAAGTTTGATTTAGATAAATAGCATAGTGAGATTTTCAGAAAAAAATTCAAGTAATTGAATTAACTCTGCAACCATCAAATTATCTAGTCATCAAGTTTTAAGTGTTCTAGTTTTCTATTTATTTCAAGTATGACTATAGATTGCAATATTAAGCCACTTATAATATCCAAAAGATAAGAATTTCATGAGAACTCTATTAGTAAAAAGATCTATTCCATAAATATAAGTTTAGGAATGTATTTAAGTTTTCCCTTTAGGCAGATCCAATGAAGCCAATTTTTTATTAGGCATATCCTCAAGCTTCTCCTCACTTTCATTTTTCTTTCTTTTTTTCCTTATTCATTTGGATTGTTTTCAATCTTATATATTTTTTTCTTTTCATTTCAGGGATTGTTTTCAATCCTTTCTTTTTCTTTTTTCAAGTGAGGATTACTATATCTGGATAGCCT
>NW_018164454.1:260445-266744 GCF_001263595.1 Phalaenopsis equestris
TTATACTAAATATCTTAAGTTACAAAATTAATTTTTCATTACGAAAATATTTCTTTATATCTACCATAATATTTAAATAGTTACAAAAATATAGTTACCTGAATTAAATTCACTACATAAAATCATATAAATAATTTTTGAAAATATTGAATAAGAGGACATCTAATAGTTAATCTTTTTTTTCCCTCCCCCAAACTTAAATTTTTAAATATGAAATAAAGGTGGAAAGAAAATACTATAAATATAAATCATACCTCAGTATTTTAGGCATCTTTATCATTCTGAAATTTCTGCAGGCCTTCTCAAATTTTTACTTCACTTGGTCTGTAATATTGGGAGCTTTCTACACATATAAATCATCAGAGGAATTTCTGGGAAATGAAATTTTGAAATAAGTATAAAAACTAAAACAAAATCATACAACATTTCCTAACACAATTACAATGCTAAACAAAAGACAAAAATACTAAAATGAAAATAAATATCACATCACATTACAATCCACAAAGTACTAAGCAACATCTACAACTTACACATGCACATTTATATAAAAATCCCAAGGGGTACAATAGACATTACATAACACACCTAAATTTGGTATTTTCTCAACCTCAATACATTAATTCAGCGTCGCAATCCAAACCACAACACTCAAAACGCTGAAAACAAAACATCATATGCGTAGTCTCAACTATACAGAGATCTATAAGCATAATTCTAAAGCAAAAAAAATATAAAGTTCAAATCTAAACACACATAAACATAAAGGTAAAATAGTAAATCCACTACTCGTAAGATTCTGTGCTCGTTTCTCCTCTGAGATCACCCATTGATTGCACATGAACGAAGAGGTTATAGAAGGGTCGGAAAGGAAATTCTTCAGTTGAATCCTCCTCAATTAATTTCATACTCCTCATCAGTCGTATCAAGTTATCTTCTAAATGTCCAGAGTGAACGAAATGTTCTTTCATCCTCCAGTCTAAATGATCAAAGAAATCAGAGATATTATTAATTACATTCATCACATTTTGTACCTCCTTTTTCAAATTCTTGATTCGGCGCAGGATCGCCAAAGATTTATCCGGAACTAAGGGTTGAAGTGGCAGTGAATTCTGAGAAGATTGATCAAGTATCATAGCCATGTCATTTTCATCTTCAAATCTTTCAGTTGGATCCAAAGGTTTCCAAGGTAGCAGTACCTTTTCCCAATTTTCATAGGATACTTGAGACTGGCTGCAAAGTGAGAAAATTGTGAAAGGGTATCCAGGCCCATAAGTTGATCCGTGAACGATCAGGACTAAAACTGACTTCACAATTATAGATCCAATATCGATCAGCATTCCCCTTTGGATGCAATAATTCAGAATTGCACTTTCTTTAAAAACTTTACCAACCTTCATTGTCGGTGACAGTTTCACAGAAATGAAGAAGTGCCAGTGTTTAGAGACGGGATTCAAAAGTGTTGAAGAAAAACTAACATACCCATACTCTCGCATTTCCCAATCGTCAGTTTTGTCCGTCAAATACTGATAAATTTCATTCATCTAGTTTCTTGTTGGGATGAAATTGGAATAGTGACAGACATGAACATTCTCTATCATATATAACTCATTGATCAGTGCAGGAGTGAAAGTAATCCATCTTACGCACATAAACAACTCCTTGGTTGATTCCATGTAAATTTGCATAAAATTCTTTTACCACAGGAACTACCACGGCGGCAGTAGTGTAGCACAGTACTTCTCATCTTCGCCGCACTATCATTTCTTCAATCTCCATCGTGGGATTATTCAATCCGTGATTCACGAATCCTCGTTCCTTGATTAATCTTTTTATTGTCAGCAACTTGTTGAAGATTCGCTGCGCTTCCGCATTAAAACTTTCACCTATTGAAAACTCGCATTCTGGGATTATCAGGGGAATTGGACGCCATAGGAATGAAATTGACAGAGTTTTACTTTGTTCTTGGGGAGAAAATATGAACTAGAGTTTGAATTTTTGAGTTTAAAAAGACTATTCTCGCCCAAAAATCGTTAAAAACCGCTCATCAGACACAAGAAACTGCCTCGACCTTGAGGGCGCCGTCGGTGCGCCTCTGTATTAATTTTGTCTCGACTCCTCTATTTTCGGCCAAAATCTTTTCTTTAAAGATGTGGATGAGTTTTCCCAAGAGTTGCTTATACACCCCTCCAAAATCCGGCCTTATCCATTGTACAAATACACATAACCGTCGATCCCACCGTCAGCGGCCTCGAAGGCGCCGTCGGTGGCCTTCTGAAGATTTTGTCATGTAGCTCTTTTTTTTTTGTCATGTAGCCTCGGGAAAAGCTCGTTGTCGGCGCCCTAGTGCAATTCTCCACATTTTGGTTCCTTTTTGCTCTAAATTTGCTCATTTTTGCATCTTTTTGCTCCATTGACCTTAATTCATGCAACAAAACATCAAAAATACCTTTCTTTAAAGTGCAATATCATTAAAAACAATATAAAAAAGATACGAAAATTGCAACATATTTTCCTTTGGTCATATATTCAATCAGGATCAAGTTTTTGGTGTCGTTACCGGAGAAGATAACGATAAATTAAATAGATTTGGTAAATTATGAAATTTAGAGATAAAAATATATAAAATACAAAAAAAAATCAAATATATATGTATATATATATAATTAGTAGTATTTCGAGTCAAAAAGAGTCGAGCACGAACGCCAAATATTTGTTCATGTTGTTCGTGTTCGGCTCGTTCGCGAGCTGTTCGTGAACAACGAGCCGTCTTGCCAGCCCTAATTGGGAGTTGTAATTATTTGAAGAAGATGCTGTCCAAAATGTTACGATAATGTTATAATTTTTTTTTTAAAAAAAAATCAGATTATATAAGTTTCTAACGGTCAGGGTAAGTAGCCAGCCTTGATCCAAAAATGCGATCTCGGGCTGCAGGTTTTCAAAAACAAATTCCAACCAATCGTACGGAGTGCGTTCCCGGATTTGGGGAGTAGCCGACAACGCTGTCTTCACTTCCCGTGCTGCAATCGCTCGACTTTTCGCTAGTGTCTAATAATGTTGTTAGGCTTAGACTTTTACCTTTTTCATTAAGGTATAAAGCCAAAGCTTGGTTAAATTCCTTAGCACCTGGATCTATTAGAACTTGTGGAGAACTATCATAAAATTTTTTGGCTAAATATTTTCCACCCTAAAAAATCGCTAAGCTTAGAAACGATATTACATCTTTTTGTCATTTTGAAGGGGAATCAATATATGAAGTCTGGGAAAGATTTAAGGATCTCCTTAGAAAATGTTCATACCATGGTTTACCAGATTGTTTAATAATTCAAACTTTTTACAATGGATTAGTAAGATCACTTAGATCTATTATAGATGCTGCTGCAGATGGATCTTTAATGTCAAAACATTTTGATGAAACATACTCTTTAATAGAAGAAATGACTACTAATAATTTTCAATGGCCCTTTGAATGGGTAAATCCTAGAAGAGTAGCTAGTATTCATGAATCTGATGTAATGTCTATTTTAGCATTTCATTTTAGCATCTTAAATTGCTGTTGTATCAAAAAAGATTGATCAAATTGGAGTGAATTATTCTCAAATACCACCAATATTAGAGGAAAATTCACTAGGACATATAATTGATACTCAATCATCTTATGAAACTTTGAATGTTATTAATAATTAAAATAACAATCCCTATTCTAACTATTTCAACTCTAGATGGAAAATCACCCTAATTTTAGTTGGAATAATTATAAGAATTTAATGAACCCCTCAAAAAATTTAAATAACAAAGGAAATCCTAATTATTGACCTTATTATCCTCCTGGATTTAATTCTAATCCTAACCCACAAGTTAAGGAAAAGAAGTTAACGATGGAAGAGGTAAGGTTGAATATGGGAAATCAAATACAAAATCAAGGGGCTACTATTATAAATATTAAAAATCAATTAGAACATATTGCTACTGTACTTAACAACAAACCTTCAGGACATCTTTCGAGTACTGTGGAAGTTAATTCTAAAGATCAAAATAAAGAGAAAATTAAAGCAATTCAGTTACGAAGTGGAAAAGAGATTGAAACAAGAATCTAAAGAAAAACTGAAGTTGATGAGGAGAAGGAAGAGATGGAAAATGAACATAATGAAAATGAAAAAAACACAAGTTCTTTTAGAAATCCATTACCTCTGTTTTCTCAACAACTAAAGCATGTTTCCTCAACGACTAAAGCAGAAGAACAAAGACAAACAATTTACAAAATTTTTAGAAATTCTTAAAAGTTAACGATAAACATTATTTTCATTGAGGCTTTGGAACAAATTCCAAATTATGTGAAATTTATGAAAAATATACTAAACAAGAAAATAAAGTTTGTAGATCATGAGACTGTTGCTCTTAGTGAAGAGTGTAGCACTATTATTCAGAAAAAGCTTCCTGAAAAATTAAAAGATCCTGGTAGTTTTACTATAACTTGTACAATTGGTGAAAAAATTTATGGAAAAGTCTTATGTGATTTAGGAGCGAGTTATCAATTTTTAAACGTTTAGATTTAGGAGAGATTTCCCCTACTACTATAACTCTTCAGTTAGCTGATAGATCAATCACCTATCCTAAAGGAGTTATAGAAGATATATTAGTAAAAGTGGATAAATTTATTTTTCTGTAGACTTTATAGTATTAGATATGGAAGAAGATAAAAAGATTCCTATTATTTTGGGGAGACCATTCCTTGCAACAGGGAGAGATGTGGTAGATGTGCAAAAAGAAGAATTAATAATGAGAGTTAATGATCAAGAAGTAAAATTTAATATTGCAAAAGCTATGAAATATCCTGCAATAGGAAAAAGACAATGAATGTTTTAGGATGGAAGTTACTGATTATCTAAGTAATGAGTAATTTAAGAAAGAGTTTAAAAAAAAATTAGGTAAGACAATTTAGTGAGAATGAGAATGAAATAAAAGAAGAAAATTTAGATTATGTTCAGGAAGATTTTGAAGCTTTAGAGTCGTTGGAAAATGATAATAAAAATCTAATTCCTTCAAGTACTAAACCACATGAACTTGAACTGAAAGTATTACCTACTCATTTAAAATATGTTTTATTGTATCTTCTAAGTTAACTGAAATTCAAGAACAAAAATTAATAGAAATGCTAAAAAGATATAAAAAAGCTTTTGGATGGACTTTAACAGATATTAAAGGAATTAATCTTTCAATTTGTATGTACAAAATTTTATTAGATGAACAATATGAACCTAAAGTTGATCCTCAGATGAGATTAAACCTCATAATGAAAGAAGTTAAAAAATAAATTTTAAAATGGTTAGATGTTGGAATTATACATCCCATTTTAGACAGTGCTTGGGTAAACCCAATTCACTATGTTCCAAAGAAAGGATGAGTGACCGTTGAAGCAAATGAGAAAAATGAATTAATTCCAATAAGACGAGTTACGGGTTGGTGAATTTGTATAGACTATAAAAAATTAAAAATGACCAATATTAAACATGACCAACAGGAAAGCTCACTTTCCTTTACCCTTTTTAGATCAAATGTTGGATAGATTGACTAGAAAGAAATATTACTGCTTTTTAGATGGATATATCGATTATCATCAAATTCTAATTCATCAAATTCTAATTATCATCAAATTCTAATTGCTCCTGAGGATCAAGAAAATACAACATTTACAAGCCCTTATGGAATATTTGCTTTTCGTAGAATGTCTTTTAGATTATGCAATCTGACCAAAGGAAAATATGTTGAGATTTTCATACCTATTTTATGATTAATTTTAATGATATTATACTTTAAAGGAAGGTATTTTGCATGTTTTTGGTTCCAGGTACAAGAAATGGACTTTTGGAGAAAAAAATAAAAACGGTGCAATTTGGAGCAAAAACGAGCAAGAAATGAAATTTTGTCATATCACCTTTCGATAAGTCTTTCGATGCTTAATCTCTTTTACACTTCTTGCATATTTTTGAATCAGATTACACTTTAAAATAAGGATTTTTTTCATGTTTATTTTGTAGGGCTATCTGTTAGAAACACAACGCAACTGAAATAGGGCGAAACATAACTAAAACGGAGCCAAACGGAGTGAAACGGTGGAGCTGCGCAGTCTGCTCGTCGACGACGCCCAAAATGGTGCCAACGACGAGATTTACCCGAGAAGACCGAAAAATGATAGAAAAGATCGCCGACGGCGCCCTCGAGTCTGCCGATGGAGCCCGGGACGACTATGGACCGACTTTTGGTGGGTGTGGGCCCAAATTTCACGCATTTGGGGGCCT
>NW_018164454.1:267648-268581 GCF_001263595.1 Phalaenopsis equestris
ATTTCTTGACAAGGAGAATGATGTTTTATTATATATTGAACTTCACATTAGAAACTTTATTAGTAGAATTAGTTAATTAAGAGTTTTTTTAAAATTATATTTTTATTTCAATTGTCTATTAGTGACAGATAAGCAAATTGAACTTCGTTGTTGCAATTAAAGTATTGTTTTTCTAAAATCTTAGTTCGTAGTTCTAATATTACTCCCTGTGGGATTGATATCTAGGACTCCGTTAAAGCCCTATATTACTTGAGCGATACGTATACTTGCATTGATAAGTGTGACTGTACAATTATTGAATATTTATTATATCCATATTTATCAAATCTATAACTGTTATTAAGTTTTGGTACAGTTGCTGAGAAATTAATTCTTTTAGCAGCAGTATTAAATACTTATATTTTTAAGCATATATAAAGTCGCGGTCAAAGTTTTTGGCGCAGCTGCCGGGGAGTGAGTAAACAAAATTTACAATTAGAGCAATGGACAAATTAGGATTATTAGAAAATTTTTACTTAAATTGCAACTTATTTTCATATTTAGTTAGATATATTACTGTGTACTGATTTCAAATTGTTAGCTTCACATATTGCTGCAATATCAAAGAAATTAGATCATTATGGGATGAATTATTCTCCAACACCTCCTATGATGGAAGAGAATTCGTCTGGGCAATTTTGTGGATGTTCAACCTTCATATGAGACTTTAAATGTTATTAATAGACCCAACAGCCCTTATTCGAACTATTATAACCCAGGTTGGAAAAATCATCCAAATTTTAATTCTGTGTTATAAAGGAAGGAAGAGATTCAAAGGAACTTCGAGGAGTTTTCTTAGGGAGAAATTAGAGATAAGTTTATTTATTGTTGTAGTTTGTATGACTTTTCTTTTATATATGAATTCTGAGTTTTGTTGTGTTTTCCCCATGAGAT
>NW_018164454.1:269080-298989 GCF_001263595.1 Phalaenopsis equestris
AAGCAAATTGAACTTCGTTGTTGCAATTAAAGTATTGCTTTTCTAAAATCTTAGTTTGTAGTTCTAATATTACTCTCTATGGGATCGATATCTAGGACTCCTTTAGAGCCTTATATTACTTGAGAAATACGTATACTTGTGTTGATAAGTGTGACTTTACAATTATTGAATATTTATTACATCTATATTTATCAAATCTATAAGTGTTATTAAGTTTTGGTACAGTTGTTGAGGAATTAATTCTCTTAGCAGCAGTAGTAAATACTTATATTTTTAAGCATATATAAAGTCGCAGTCAAGTATCAAAATTGGAGCAAAAATAATAAAAATGTGCTTATATTTTTAAGCATATATAAAGTCACAGTCAAGTATCAAAATTGGAGCAAAAATCTGACGCTTATGCGCCATCAATACAGAGAAGGCCACGCCTAAGCGTCGGGGACTTCACGTTTAAGCGTCAGTGACAGTTATTTGACGGTTTAATGAATTTTGACGAATTTTGAAAAAGTTTTTGAGGCACATAGTAACAAAAAATGATGGTTATAACCGCTAGGGACGAAAATATATTAAAAGGACTTTTGAAAGGAAACATCTCTTGGAGAAATTCATCGAATATTAACATATTTTGAAGAGATACCAAGACACCTCTTGGAAAATAATAAAAAGAGGGAGTTGGAGTGGATTAAGGGCTCTTCTAGTCTTTTCATTGCTGCTCAATGGATACTCTTCTCTGTGTTTTAGGAGAGAATGTTAGATGCCATTTTCATTTACCTTTTCCTTTTTTTTTAGTTTTTATTTTGAGAGTTAAGAGTGTTGTAAGAGAAGAAGAGATTCAAAGGAACTTCAAGAGTTTGGTGGAGAAGTTTCCATCTTTTGTTATTACATTTGGTTTTAATTTAGACTTCTTCTTGGTTTGACAATGATTTCTACTTTTAAACTAGATTGTGGTTGTATTTTCTCCATGAATTCTGAGTAGTTTTCCTTATTTTTTTCCTTAAAATGATAAATAAGTAAAGTTTTGGATGAAAGTTGTGGAATATCTTGATCTTTAATGTTGGAATAAGTCGTGATGATTTAAATCCACGTACTTCATTTACTTCTTAATTTGGTTAATCAAGTTGTTAGACTTTGTTGTGAGAACATATAAGATCTGTGATAGTATTGTCTCAGTCAAATCAGTCAACAATTGGTAAGAATCACATGAGTTTGCATGGATGAGAATGTAATTCGTATGATTGAGTGCAAATAAATAGAGAAATAAACTTTGAAGGGTGTAGAGTTAGAGGACTTTAGAGTTACCCCAATTTGGTTTATTGTTTTAGGTTTTGATACGAGATGTTCGCCCCTAGGTGGAGGGAAAATACAGAACTCTAGAGTGAGAGATGGTATCTTCTCTACCTAATCGATCTCTAAAACTATTCAAACTTTAAATTTGCTAATGTTCTTTATAATATCTCTAGTAAAAGTAAAAAATAATATTGTAAGGTGCATTTTAGTGTAGACAATATCTCCACAACACAATTTGAATACTTCCACAACAAAATTTGACTTCCACAATAGAATTCCTATACTTGTTACTAATTCATAATAAGGAAGAAAATATTTTATATTTAGTGCTTTTATCTTACAAAAACTCAAGTTCTTACAAAAACTCAAGTTGTATTTAGTTAGTTGTTATTTTATTTTCAATTATCACAAATATCTAAAAAGAGTTGAACTTTCATTCATGTGATAATATTTATAGTTTGAGTAAGTGTCTTTTTAAAATAGAGGTTTGTTATCTAATTCTAGTGTTAAGAGTTAAATCAGTCCTTGTGGGTTCAATGGACAACACTCTGGTGATTGGTTCGTCTGCATCAAAAAATAATTTGAAGCAAGATTCAGAACAAGAAAAGTCGCCCAACAAACACACTTCCTACCCAATTGATCCAACTCAAAAGTGGTGAGAGAGAAACCTTCCTCGCCAGCCTTATATCATATAAATAAAGGAGGAAGGCCAACAACACCCTGCACACCCAACGACATCAAGACACCAACAACCTCTCACACGATCCCCCTAGCAGCTACTTTCAACACCCCTAATGGTGCCCAAGCACCAACAACTTCTAACGCTGCTGCCCTGGATGGAAGCACGAAAGTCTGATCAGGAGCTAACGAACCGATCAGTTATTTCTTCAGATGACCACTCTCCTCTATTTGGGATGTTTCATCAGGACGACTTTTCTTCTCATATGCTCCCTCTCTCGGCTGATTTTTCTCTACCCGCATCATCTCAATAGGAAGACCAAGTAGCAAGTCTAATAACCACACATAATTCTCTAGCCGGGTCTCTTCTGCTTCTTTGCAAATACTTTTCGTCTCCACTCCCCTTCCGGGCAAGCTTCACTCTCCTGCCTCATATCTTTGGAAACCTCTCAGTAGGCGGCCTTGATGTACTTACCAGACTTGGAGGGTGACTCTTTCACCATGCTGGTGACTGAAGCTCAGATAAATTGGTTGAAGTAAACTAAAGGAATATAAAAAATAAACCCCTTACTTCATATTTATAGAAATCACGAGGCACGGGATTCAAGTGGAGTTCAATTATTGTGTTATTAAGTAATCTTAAATATTTTTCACTCTTTGCATTAAATCCTCTTTTTTTATCACAACTATCACTTTCAAAAAATAAAAGAATCGGAGAACAAAATATATACACAAGAAATGTGTCAACACGAATCTCAAGACAATCTGTTGACCCAAGAAAAAATGACATGACAAATCTGACCCACCAGAAAGTGACTTGGGGACCCAGGAAAGCCGTCCGACTCATGCTAGCATGTATTCATCTGAACTGACCAAATGATACACACCCAGATGGCTTCCTCTGCTCAAGGGTACATTTACTCGAGGGTACAGTCTTCTCAACTGACAAGAGTTCCCATGGCTAAAATCGAGGAATGACAACCAACTTAAAATCATCTGGTCAACCAACATCAGCCTGATAGAGCCATCTTCCCACCTACCTCCAAGAATCCTATCGGTCGAATATACGTGAAGGGCCAACCGACCGACAGTCTCCATTCAAAAGGCCTACTAACAGTACTGATCCAGTCACCTCTTTGGCCCCAGTCAACAGAGCTAGAGAACGGTAAAACCCTGGCTCCACATGGGTTTAATTACTATTATAATTGTACGCCCCCCAATAAAACGGGTTGTAAATGCAATTTTCATTCACTGCTAACTCTCTGCAATAAATAGAGGGGTCTACTAATGTAATAGAACATTTTGCCTCTCTCTTCTCTCATATATAAAAAGAGACTTTAGGCTCTTCACCCTCTCCATGTATAAGAAATTCAAACATATAACAAAAGGTCATAGCAACTCGGGAATACCCCATTTTGCTAAGAGGGGCAGGTCACTATGAAATCATCTGCTCTCTTTTCTCTCTTTCCCACTCTTTCTCTTTTTTTCTCTTGGTTCAAATGCTCGAATTTTTAGGTGTGCCTCCCAGACAAATTTGAATACAACACTCATGTCATCCAGCCACACCTCACGGTTCCCCGCCCATACCCCATTACAAGCCGAACACCACCCACCACCCACCACTATCATCTATTGATCGTTGTGTCCGCCGCTGCCACCAATCGACCATGTATCATACATTAATTTCCTTGATATTAAAAAAAAAATCTCACATTTATTTTACATGAACCTATACAACTTCAAAACATTCTAATTGTACTCTTTTAGGAGAAAACCCAAACGGCCCCATAATTGTAATAGCAAAACCAATGCGTGGCGCATCGTAACTTGCCCCATCCGTTATGGCAAAGGGCCCGACGGCTCAGATTATGCGGCTGGGGCAATGAAAAGCGCGGGTGTCACTTTCGGAGCCAACCGACACAAGTCAAACCATGGTGGTGCGGCGGTCATTTATTCACGATCTGGGGATAAATCCGTCATTTAATGTATTTTGAAAAGCTAGGCACTGGGTAAGCACACTACTTGGCTAACCAGGCCTCTCTTAATAAAGAGCAAAGCGCACCCCACGCTCCCTCCTCTCCCGTTTATTTCTCCTTTTCGGCTTTGCTTCTCTCGTCCGTTAACATTTTTTCTCACCTCTGCTCGACGTCGAACACTTCGCGGGAACCGGCGGAAGTTTCCCGCCGCTCCACCGAGGTCGCCAGAGACCCTATCTATCGACTGGAGGAGGTAGGGATGAGGTGAGCCGAGCCGTCGATGGTTTGATGTCGTGATGGGAATCGAAGGAGGGGGGAAGGGGTTGATGGGAAGAGTGGGTTTTGGTGTTGCGGTGGGATGTGCGGTGGTTTCTTGCGCGATCGCGGTTATATTGGTTGGAAGACGAGGGAGGAGCCGGCGGCGGTGGGGAAGGGCGGTGGAAGTGGTTCGGGAGTTTGAGGAGGGATGCTCTACTTCGATCGGGCGGCTAAGGCAGGTGGTCGACGCCATGGCCGTCGAGATGAACGCTGGTCTCGCATCGGAAGGGGGTAGCAAGCTCAAGATGCTTCTCACTTTCATAGATAGCCTTCCGTATGGGTATGGTGGTTTCTTTTTAGCCCTACCCTTTTTTTCTTTTTGAATATTTTGGGTTTCTTGAGTTGATGATCATTTAATGAAGGGTGGGGCCTTTGAATGCTCGCGGTGCTGGATTTTGTCTTTCCTGATGGCTTATTGTGAAATTGGAGTTGGGTTTGGTGTGGTGGAAAAACTTGTTTTGATCATTTTATGTGATTGGAAAGCTTTACTGGTTTCTATCCAATGATTTGTTTTTATATTATTCATAGAGCATTGTTGAATGTGTTTTATATCTGGAAAGTGGTTGTGAGGTTACAGCAGTAATTTATTGAAAGTATATTTAAGGCAACGTTTGACAGCTTGGAAGTTTGACAGTACCCGGGCTTTGTTCATTTTGGTTCTACGATGCCTCGTTCGTTGATATTTTCCTCCATTTGTATCGATACATTGTTATGATTGTATTCACAAATGGTATGTTTTCTGGTATGTAAAGTTTCTTGCCAGCACAGCGTAGTTTTTTCTGTTCATTTGGGGATCATATTGCTTATATTCTTCTAGGGTGGCTGCATTTAGGGTTTAGTAATGAATTTTTTAATTGTTTCTTGTTTGGGAATCTTTTGCTTTCTGGCGATTTTCCATTGTTGCTGTCTTTGATGCAAGCATCTTGTTGGTACGTTGGTGTACTTTCAAGATGATTCAGATGTATAGGAAGCTTCAGGAAATTGCTGTGAAGAATAAAAATCCAATTTTTTTCGATGTATTCTCTGTTGGGGCCAATCAAAATTGAGCCGGTTGCTTTCTGCATCATTATATGCCCATTCTTATTTATTTCTGATGAATGTTTAGATGCCATATATTTCCAATGTAAGGCTATGTTTTTATCATGCTTTGAATAACATAAGAAATTTACTTTTTTGGCTACTTGTTAACGTTATTGGGCTTCAGTTTTACTTTTTGTGTGGAATGAAAAACGTAAAAGTTCTTTTTTATTTTTTAATTTTTATTTAGGATTTAAGATCCTAGAGCTGTTTGTGAACTAAGCTTTCCTTGGGAACACCCAAGTTAATTTGTTTAGTATAGACAAATTATTTAGTTTAAATTTGTAATAAATTAGGCTTTTATCTTGCTTTAATCTTCAATTTTTCCTTGCAATGTTAATATTGTCAGCACTCTGATTGTGTAATAATAAGTTGATAATTGAAACAAAAGCAAGTATAATTTTACTGTCAATCCACTCTTATTGGGCCATTGCATTGTAATCCCATTTCCTACAATAAAGCCATATGATTTTGCATTTCATTCTAATCGATAATTTTGTATTTGCTTGTTCAAGGAAATCAATATTACACTTATGATGCTTCACTTCTTCGTGCAGGAAAGAGTTGGGAACTTACTATTCTCTTGATCTTGGAGCCACCAATCTTAGAGTATTACGTGTAGAGCTTGGAGGAGCATCCTCCAAGATTTTCAGTCATCAATTTGAAAGCCATCCAATTTCCCCGTATCTGATGATGGGCACAGCTGAGGTAATTGAGCAGTAGGTTCTAACTGAATCTTTTTTCTCGTGATACAATGTGCTTATCTGAAAATTATTTCCATCAACTAATGATGCAGGAACTATTTGATTTTATTGCTATGACGCTGCAAAAGTTTGTAGAAAGAGTTGAAGGGTTCGAGCATTCACCTAATTTGACAAGGGAGCTTGGATTTACTTTTCCTTTTCCTGTTAGACAAATTTCAGTTTCTTCAGGCATTCTTATCAGATGGACAAAAGGATTTTCTATTGAAGATGCTGTAAGTTAAATTTGTATATTTAGATTTTCTTAGAAATTTATCATTGGTTTGTATTTGATATTGAAGTCAATTGCTGTGGCTATAGTTATTATTTATGGCTTATTATGCTACAGTGCTGTTTTTTAAAACAGGGTAACCTTTATCAATAAAAAGTCCATTTTTCAACTGTTTATTGTGTTTGGTGTAAAAAATGATGATCTGCAGTTTTTTTGAGATTTTAATTTGTAGTTGTGTAATGCATGCTGGAGTTTGAAATTATTTCCTTGTTTGATTCTGCTACTAATAAATGCCCTCGGGTAATTAAGATGTATTCTGAATTAGTGAAATCAGTCATGGGGCAATGCTTTTCATGAGTTGGAAATAAAGCTAAACATTGACATTTTTAGCTAACAAAGGTTTGTGTCAACTCTTTTGGAATAAATTTCAAATGAAAGTATCTCTCATTAATTCATTTGATAGTGATGCAGTTGATGACTTTGTATGATAAACTTATAGAAGAACATTTTTAATTCCTATTCTAGAAAAATATCTTATACCAGTTTGAGGATGATGTCAGGCAATAAGCTAATACAATTAGGGTAGTTAATATTTGAGGCACCAATTGAATGTTTTCCATATCTTTAAGTACCATTATTAACCCTTATTCTCCGTTTAATTGCTATTTATGCCATTACTGTATTTGCTCACAATTCACTTGCATTTGAATGTTTCCACTTGTAAAATATACTTTCTTATAGTAAGTACTTCCATTGACCCATTCAATTACCACTCTTTTCTGACTATTTTTACCATGTCACTTCTGGAGATATGTACTAGACTTACCATCCATTTACTTAATCAACACACTTGCCTGAAAGGAAGATGCTAGGTCAGGAAGTTTTGTAATAATTATCATCCTTTGAATTCGTAATTTTTTTATGATCTTCTTTGTTATGTTGGTTTACTTTTTGTTGCTTTCCTTGCATTTTTCTAATATCTTAGAAAACAAATGTGTCAATGTACTAACTTTTACAGCTTAACAACTTTTTACCCACTTTATATCAGTCTTCTATCTCTTTCATTCTTGTGGTTTTGTGATGTATAGAAAGTTTTGTTTCTGAAAAAAAAATCCATCAAATTAACTTGGAGAACATTTCCTTCACATTTGATAGTTATACTTGGAGTTTTCTAGCAATCTGCATCTTTCCTTTCCACAATGAGATTCTGTAACTCCAGGATATGAATATTTTTCTCACATTTGCTTTTGATATGCTTTGTACACATACTTGCTGTAGTGGGTATTACCGATAGTCCAAATATTAAGCTTGTATAATAAGTTTTGACTTAAATGATTTTGTTTTTATACATCCTTAACTCATAAGAAGGAAGAAACTAACTTTTAACTCGGAATGTAGATTGGAAAAGATGTTGCGCAATGTTTAGAAGAAGCAATGAGCAGAAGGGGACTAAACATTCGGGTTGCAGCATTGGTATGTTAGCTAAATGCTTCCTTAATTTTTTTTTCTCTCCTTCAATTGTTTTAGCATGGTTTTGATTTTCTTATTTTAGAAGTGGCGATGACATTTTTTGTCCATTTTATAGCCATAAATTATCAATATATGCTTTTCAAGGCTTGCCTTTTTTTCATGATTAGAATACACATGTAGTACATTTTAATATACATTCATACTCTGCTTTGCATGTGTTTTTTCCTCTTTTTGAGTTTTTTTTTTTTGTATGTATTTGGAGGAGAAATCTCTTTTGTGTGTGTATTATTTGATAGAAACCCCCTATGCTTATAATAAATGAATTAATAGGATCTGTCGAAGTATAAATAAATAAATATAGTTCACTAATATTATTATTTGAGTATATCTCTTAGTCAATATATTCTACGCTAATACTCTTCTTTAGGTTGGAGAATATATTTGAATTAGCAAGCATATGTATAAATTAGCTACATATTATTGTAAAACATGAAGAAGGTAATATATCCATCTATGAATTGTGACTATTATATTTGATATCGACACCTGAATAGAGTAGCGATCAACCTTACTATGTTTTATGCTTTCATGAAAACATGAATGGTGCCTCCTAACGTGCTCTATGAATAGAAATTGGCATACAAAGACACGACAAAATGCCAAAAGCCAAAGGAAAAGCTGACAAAAGGAAATTTAAGATAAGTGGAGAGGATGTTTTGAGAGGTGGAGAAAAGTACGGAGATGACTTGTGAGAAGTATCATCTCTTAAAGTATAGACTTGTTTGATAGTCAAGTCATAATAATGATAGCTGTTCTGAGAATGAATTTCCCAGAAAGATATATTGAATGGCCAGAGGATCCAATCCAGGAGTCATGTACAAAGCAAACATAACCTAAAACTCAAGTTGGAGAGGAGGTGACATCGCCAAAGATGTTAGATGAGATATGATTAAAATGTTAGCATGTAACATTACATCATGTCACACTTCGCCTGCCATGCCTAGAAGGAAATCGCTGGAACTCAATATGACACATGGAGTTAATAAATTTAGAAGGAATTCCAATATGTAAATATTTATTTGCAAAAAACATTCTCCATCAATAGATTATGAAAGCATTTAAATCCAATAGTACTCACTAGTTTATCCACCAAAACATAAATAAAATCCAACCTTATGGTAACTCATTCAAATAATAAATTACTATTGAATCAACTTTATAACTTCCAATCCTAATCACAATTCAATGATATACATCAAGCATGAGTATAGAAACTCTTCTTTATATTTTGCACAACTAATAACCTGAAAAATTATAATATATTGTATGAGCTTGTAAGAAATAAACTCGTTTCCTACTTATCAATGTATAAAATGGCAATGCTTAGGGCATTAATATGATCAATGAAAGCAAAAGAAGTAAAAATAGATTTTATATCATAATAGTTATAGTCAGCATATAAAATACATTATTTTTAAATATGATAACTATTTAATGGTGCTTATGTAGTACAATTCATAAAAATTCATTCTCACTTTGATGATCATTTCGCCCACATGTCAAAATATTTATTTGCAGCATATTATATTTATTCATTTATGAATGACCCATATGTCACTATTGTAATGCTTTTATATTTATTTATTTCTTTTTAATAGTTAGTCTTTTGATATATTTGGGATGGTTTCACAAACCCATGAAAATCGAATGCTTATCAAAAAAGCCGTCACTCGGAGCACCCACTAGTCTTTTTCCAATTACCAATACTTTATGCATCATGTAAACATAACTTCCTTTTTTGGATTTATATTATAATCACCCCATGGTTTATAAGGAATATCATGAATATCATGATTCGAGATATGTTCAATGTTGACGATATATATGTTCAAGAACCCCTTGTGAGACATTCAACATATAGAAGCACGAAGTGTTTATTATATGTTATCATTTGCAGTAGAAAATGAGTTAAACTAGAACCACATAAACTCTCAAGTATTATTAGTACCAATAGATTTATTCATAGTTGAAAAGCACATTTATTTCTTGATAGAAGATGTGGAATACAGTAAAAGGTGAGAAAATACTAAAAGAATTCAAATTGAATAGACATTCATGTGATTGAGAGTGATGATTAGGGGTATAATTGAGTCGAGCTCGAGCCATGCCATTTTTGAGCTCTGCTCGTCTGTTAAATTGTGAGCTTGGGTTTGAGTTTGAGGCGAGCTCGCGTTCATCTCATAGTGGTAGCAGTTGGCTTGCGAGTTCGAACTAAAAATTCAATTTTTGCGGGAGCTCATTGAAGAAGGTATTGGTGTCATGAGGAGGATGCAACAGCAGCTCACCAGAAATATATAGAAATGAATGGCAGTAGGCTAATCGAGTTGGCTCGTTAGCCAACAAGAAGAGTCGGGGCGAGCTCTATCTCTATTATGTGGCTTGATAAGCTCGGCTCATGAGCTCGTTAACGAGTCGACTTGGCTCATTTACACGCCTAGTAATGATCAACAAAAATGAAAAAATTACCAAAATCGTAGGTGGGTAAGGACATTACTCAAACCCCAAACATCAAAATGAAATAACTCGAGTGGGACAACACAGGGACTTGGCATAAAATCTAGGAAGAAAACTCCCAATGATGTTTGCCCTAACTTACATATATTGTATTTGACCTTTAATTGTAAAGAGGAGAGATAGTGAATATATAATAGAATTAGTAAACATACCAACATCATGCTGTGTCAAAATACTCAATATTTATAATGTTATAAGATGCAATCCTCAAGGTGTTTTAAGCAGTAAGCCATAAAAGTAAACTGTTAAATTAATGAAAATATAATATAATTAGTAATATACTAACATCAAAATATGACCATACAATAAAAACAATAACAACAAGCCTTTTTGCCCGGCTGGTTAGCTGCATGAATCCTTTTTCTCCATTGCGTCCTATTAAGTGACATATTTTCTTTTAATTCTAATAGATTAAGATCATTTTTTATACAATATGCTCAAGTCATTTATGATTTTATAAGTAAACATACCAACTTCAAAGTATGATCATAAATCAATAATATAAATCTCTCCCACTCTCAATACAATTTAAAAAAGTAGTCTAAAATTCTAGGATTATAATTTATGAATTTGTAAGTTCTCCCACTTTCATCACTTGAGGTTTTATCATTAAAATTTTCATTATGCTCAACTGTTTCCTCTCTTTCCTCTTCCTCATCTGTGTTAATATACTCCTAATCTTCCTCTTTATCTCCGATCTCAACTATCTTCCTCTTTCCTAATTAAACCAATGTTAACAATAACATAAATCAAATTTTAAAGATATTGATTTTTTTTAATTTCAATTTCTAAAGTTGTATGGTAACCTTAAATTAATTTAATAGCTTGAGAAGTGTTAAAAGTTAATGGAGCAATATTTTGCAATTATATCTTTGGCTTATTGTGATTAAAAAATGTCCTTTATATCTCAATTCTTCAAGTGTAGTGTGTGGTTGGGAGTTTGAGAGTTGTGGTAGATTCTTGGTTCGGTTTGCTTAGGTTTAGGTGTGGATAAATAACAAAAATTAATTAAATATATTAAATTCATAAATTGACATATTTAAATTACCTCAATTGGAGCTTTTGAGGCTTCTACCTTTTCAAAATTTCACAAAGGTGCCTTTTAGCCCCACTTAGATGTATCATAGTGCATTTATAAATTACGTTGAAGCACACCTCTAATTGCATATTTTTAACACGGACATACACACACACAAATATATATATATATATATATATACACACACATATATACATACAACACACCTCTAATTGCATATTTTTAAGGTAACGGTTGAATTAAATAGTTTTGATAAATTAGGAAATTTAGAGATAATATATATACCATAAAAATTATTTTTATGTATATGCATAAATTTTAAAAATAAAAGAAAAGATATTGATTTCAAGTTGGCACTCTTGGGTTTCGACACTCTCAGGCTTCGGCACTCTCAAGCTTCGGCACTTTCGGCCCCAGCACTCTCTGCTTGAGGATTTTTGGTCCTAACAATTTTATCAGTTGCTTGTTGGCATATTGATGTTTCTTGATCATTCATCATCAATTTGAGGGTGGATGTCAATCAGATAGGACGGAAATCAGACAACTAAATTAGGAGTTTTCTAGAATTAGAAACTTCCTTATTTAAATTATTTTCAATGTCTTTATTATCAATTTGAGGGGGGATTTTATCAGTTTCTTGTTGGCATATTGATATTTCTTGATCATTCAACATCGATTTGAGGTGGGATGTCAATCAGAAAGGACGGAAATCCGACAACTAAATTAGGAGTTTTCTATAATTAGAAACTTTCTTATTTAAATTATTTCTAATGTTTTTATTATCATTTATTTCTCTTTTAGTTGAATATTTAGATTAGGAATATGTATTATTAGGCTACCTAAAATAGATTATACATAATATTTTGTACCTAAAATAGATTGTAAGATTATGATTTAATGGAATGAAAGCAAAGGGAAAGGTCATTGAGTCAATTCAGAATTTAGCCTATTTTTCTCAAAACTTTGACAGAGAATGCTTTTTGTGCTTAGCTTTACTGTAAACTTCGATACCTAAAGGGCATTTACACACTTTTGTGGCGAACTCGCCTAAAACGATGACAAAGGGATAAGCTCGACAAAGTAGGCTTAGCACCAGTTCGCCAAATCAAGCTCAATATGGACTCATCTATCAAGTTTGATGAGAATAGATCGTCGACCAAACTTGAGGCAACAAGACACACACAGTTGGGTTTATAATGTTTACCCGCAAACAACAAGCTAGACTCAAGTGCATGTTACAAAAAATCCACTAAAGCTCAAAGATGGCATCTTTTCCGCTCATATTAGACTCCATAGGCCAAATCAGGCTAAATAAGCCGCCTATGACTACAAATGCAATCCAACATAATAAAAGATCTGATGACTTTTCCAACAAGTCAGTTACTCCATCTGAGTTTATATTAAGGTTGCAAGACTTTTGTTTTTTTTTCTTTGTACTTTTTATATACGTTGCACATTTGATAACATTTCTAGTAGCTCTCAATGGCCTAGATCCCTGTTTATAAGTAGGGGATTTTAAGCTGAGCCAATGGTTTTGTTTCTTTTATTCTCTTATCTTTCTATTATGTCAGAAATCCGATTTTAGTGGATTTGCTTCCTTTGCACATCATTTTCTTTTGCAGAAATCCGATTTTAGTGGATTTGCTTCCTTTGCATCATCATTTTCTTTTGTTTTTTTTCTCTTGAATTAGTAGAGTTTGTGTATAACTCACAAATAAGATCTAGATTCAACAAAGTCACTTTGATTAAAGAGAATCCTTATGTTCAAAGCGTGATATGAACGTTGATGATTATTTAGTTAATATTTATTTTTAGAACAATGTGATCTAAGGAAAGTTGTCTTCAATCATATGATTTAATTAGCAAGATTTGATCTTCCAAGAAGGTTTATTTTCGAGATATTTAATTTTATGGTATGGTTGTAAGAGAACTATTATACTCAATGAGCAACTCAATGTTCATTCATGTAAGGCTTATTAATTAAAGTTTTAGAGCTTGCAAATGAATAAAAAGATTTGAACATTGATTCGGTTGTTAATTTATATTCGTGTCTATACTCATTTAATATTTTACTAATAGCTTATTAAAAGTTTGATAAAATTCTCATTTAATGATATTTTAATTGTTTTTTTGATAATTTTTTATTTTATCATACTTTTCTTTTCTATACTTTATTCATTTTAATAATTATTTATATTATTAGATTTATAAATATGATGGAAATATTAAAGAAGGGCTAGCTTGATAACTTTTTAATATAAAATTTATTAACTATTAATAATAAAAATATTAACAAATATTGGAAGGACAACTTCATAACTTAATTATATTTAAAGTAAACGTCTTGTAATGAATGTGATATACAAGTAGCAAGATGGATGGATAAAACTCTAATTTTATTATTCATAAAATATTATAAATATTGCTTAGTGAATTGTGCTAATTTTGATAAAAAATAATGAATATATTTATTGTTAGTAGTAAAAGTTTATTTAAATTATTCTTATTCTATATATAATTATCAGACACTCTTGAAAATCTAAATTTGATTTACAACATTAATGTTGATTTACAACATTAATGTTTTTTTCCTTTTATAGATTAGCGTGTAGCTGTACAAATCTTTGCATAATTAGCTATGTAATATAACAGGAAATAGTTGCAAGCAATTAGGTAATTTTCTTATTTAAGATATAAGTAATTAGGCAATTTCCTTATTTAGGAGGTGGTATTCCTATAAGTAGATGTGCCTTCTAAAACATCAAAATATGAAGAAAGTATTTTCCTCTTTGTTTATATTTTCATGGTATCAGAGCAAGAATGAAATTCCCGGAAAACCCTAGCCTTCTCCTTTTCCAGTTGTGAAAAAATGCTTCTCTTTCTTCTATCATGTCTGAAAATAGAAATGATTCTGCTACCTGCACTCAGCCCTCCACCCTGTCGTCTACTTCCACACCACTCTCCTCTAGAACCGCCGAAAATCATCCAGTTCATATCACCACAATCTGACTCAATGGTGACAATTTTCTATGCTGGTCACAATCGATGAGGCTGTACTTTAGAGGAAGAGGGAAGATAGGCTACATAATAGGGGAAGTCCGTGAGCCAGCCACTACATATCCATCCCACGCAACCTGGGATGCAAAACTCTCCATGATATGACCTGGTTGATGAACTCTATGGAAAAGGAGATAGGCTCAAACTACATGTGTTACTCTACTGTCAAAGAACTCTGGGAGAATTTGGCCCAAATGTATTATGATATGGGTAACCAATCACATGTTTATATACTTTCCCTGAAACTTGGTGATATTCGTCAAGGTAATGATTTTGTCACAAAATATTTTAATTTTTTGAAGGGAATATGACAAAACTTAGACTTATTTAATGATCAAGAGTGGAAATGTCATGATGATGCTAGTAGGTATAAAATCATTGTTGATGCAAATAGAATTTCGAAATTTGTTGTTGTTCTTAATGAGGATTTTGACGAGATAAGGGGTAGAATTATTGGGAGAAGCCCCCTGCCTTCAATCCATGAGGCTTTCTCGGAAGTCCGCCGCGAAGAAACTCGAAGAGGAGTAATGCTCTACAGGAAATTCACTCCTACCAGCATGCCTAAGATCTAGACATTCAATTGTGAAGTTCATACCTGCAAGCAAAATGCTCCACAGTCACAAAAGAATGAGGAGAAACCTTAGGTGTGGTGTGATCATTGCAATAAGTCACGACACACTAGAGAAATCTGTTGGTATCTACACAGGAAACGTGTAGATTGGAAGCCACGGAACAAGCGCCAGCCACCTACCGCAAACACTGCTACTGAACAGATCAACCCATTTAGCAAGGAGCAAATCGATCAACTCCTGAATCTGCGAAACCCCGATTCCGTTACTGGTACTCCAAATTGTTCCTTGGTACATGCAAGTAGATAATTGAACCCTTGGATTATTGGTTTTGGAGCTTATAATTATATGACAAATTTACACCATTTATTTTATTCATATAACCCATGTTCTGGACATGAAAATGTTTGTATTGCGGACGGTAGTTTCTCTTCTATTGCTGGAAAAGGAAATATTAATCTGTCCAAGAGTATAGGTCTTAAATATGTACTTCATGTTCCAAAACTCAAATGTAACCTTGTATCCGTCTGCAAACTTTTAAAAGATTCTAACTGTCGTGTAATTTTTTGTGAATCTTCTTGTGTCTTTCAAGACCAGAAGTTGGGAATGATGATTGGGAGAGCTAAACAGATAGGAGGATTTTACTACTTTGCGAACACTATTCCTAGTAATAAAAAGGTTCAAGTTTACAACAGTATGAATTCAAACCCTACATTAGAAAAAATAATAGAATGACATCTTAGACTAGGCCACCCAAGTTTATCTTATCTATGACATCTATTTCCTCATATGTTGTTAATTGTATCTTACTTCAATGTGAAATGTGTTATTTGGTAAAAAGTCATCGCATAAATTTTGCTCCGAAACCATACTATCTTTCAAAGCCTTTTTTCATGATCCATAGTGATGTTTTGGGACCTTCAAAAATCAAAAAATCACACCAGATTATGTTGGCTTTATATTATAAGCAAGAAATTAGAAGTTGAAAAACTCTTTCAAGATTTTTACAACATGATTGAAACTCAATTTGAAACAAAAATATGCATCCTTAGAACAAACAATGAAATTGAATACTTTAATGAATGTTTAGGGGAGTTTTTAATAAACAAAGGCATAATTCATCAATTCAAATGTCGTGACACTCCACAACAAAATGAAATTGCTGAAAGAAAAAATAGACATTTACTTGAGTTTGCTTGGGCTATGATGTTTTCAATGAACGTTCCTAAATATTTATGGGAGGGTCATTTTAACAGCATCATATTTAATAAATCGAATGCTCACTCGAGTCTTATAATATACAACTCCTCTAAACAAACTGACAAACAGTTTTTCAATTCTACGAATGTCTTCAAATATTCCTTTAAAAATCTTTAGATGCACATGTTTTGTTCATATTCCAAATAAATTTCGATCAAAATTGGATCCAAAATCTGAAAATTGCATTTTTCTCGGATATGCTTCAAACAAAAGAGGTTACAAATGTTTTAATCCTTCCACAAAAAAACTTACATTAGTATGGATGTGATATTCGATCTGATCTTCATGAAAAAAAATTCCTTTCTTTCACAAAAATTAACTTCAGGGGAGTATAATACAGATGGAGAAGATGATTTTTGGCACATTTCTGATCCACTACCAAGAATTGTTCTGACACCAAACACACCTGAAGTTCTTAATAAAAATGAATCAGAAATAGTTGTTGAAAGTAATAAAAACCAGAGAATCCTAGTCAAAAGGCACCAAAAATTATCTTGTCTAACACAGGAAAAAATACTGCAGAATAAGATAACATAACTTCTAGTTTATTCTAAGAAAAGACTCGATAAAAGGAAAATGTTCAAATTGAATATTTAATTCCCTCCCAATCTGAAGAACTGAATGATGGTCCTCAAGAAACACAGGTAATTTCCAATCCTGACCTTGTTTTTTATCAACAAAAGCTCAAGATTTAGAAGTTATGAATCTGGATCTTTCTATAGCCTTTAGAAAAGGAGCACGTTCTTGTACCACCAAACATCCCATTACAAAATGTCTGTCCTACAAACAATTTCACACAAACATCAAGTTTTTTTTGTAAAAAGTTTCTCACCTGTCTGAACCCAAAACAATACAGGAATCATTCATGGATCTTCCACCAGGATTTGAGAAGAAGTTTGGAGAAGACGAGGAGTGCAGATTGAAGAAATCCTTGTATGGGCTCTAACAATCTCCTCGCGCTGAGGAGTGCAGATTGAAGAAATCCTTGTATGGGCTCCAACAATCTCCTCACGCTTGGTTTGAGAAGTTCGGAAAGGTGATTAAAAGTATAGATATACTCAGAGTCAAGTTGATCATACTATATTTTATAAACATTCAAAAACTGGTAAACTTTTTATACTTATTGTTTATGTCGATATTATACTTCCAAGAGATGATGCTATGATGCTTGGGAAATTGAGACATTGAAAGAAAGATTGACCACAAGATTCGAGATTAAAAATCTAAGACCGGTAAAGTACTTTCTCGATATTGAATGCCAGATCAAAGGAGGTGGTTTTTATTAATCAACGGAAGTATGTACTCGACTTGCTCAGTGAAATCGGAATGTTTGGGTGCAAAGCAACTGAAATCCCGATTAAACCAAATAAAAAGTTACAAGTTACAAGTGACAAATGAAATAGAATGAAATAGAATGAAATAGATGGTGTTAATAAAGAACAATATCAAAGACTGGTGGAAAGACTAATCTACTTTTCACACACTCGTCCTGATATAGCTTTCTTTGTTAGTATGGTAAGTCAGTTTATGCACTCTCCAAATGCTCGTCACTTGGATGTTGTGTATCGGGTTTTTAGGTATCTGAAAGGAACCTTGGAAAATGACTACTGTTCAAGAAAAATGAGCACTTACAGATAGAAGCATTTATATACGCGGATTGGGCTGGGAGTATTACAGATAGAAGGTCAACCTCTGGGTATTGTACGTTTCGAGGAGGAAACTTAGTAACCTGGAGGAGTAATAAGCAAGGTGTCGTGGCAAAAAGCAGTGCTGAAGCTAAAATCAGATCTGTGGCTCACGGGATATGTAAAGTTCTATGGATTAGGAGAATTCTTAAGTAGCTAAAAATTCATAGTCCACCACCAATGAAGGTATACTGTGATAATAAGTCTGCAATCGCCCACAATCCCGGCCTTCATGATCGAACAAAAGACATAAAGATAGACAAGCACTTCATCAAAGAAAAAATTGACAAAAGAGATATCTGCATGGTGTACGTTCATTTCCACAACCAAAGTAGAAGTTTTTCTAACGAAAGGTCTTCACAAGAGACAGCTCGACAGTTTAGTGTGCAAGTTGACTCTAAAGGATATTTTCATGCCAACTTAAGGGGGAGTGTCGAAAATTCAATTTGATTTACAACATTAATGTTTTTTCCTTTTATAGATCCGTGTGTAGCTGTACAAATCTTGCATAATTAGCTATGTAATATAATAGAAAATAGTTTTAAGCAATTAGGTAATTTCCTTATTTAAGATATATGCAATTAGGTAATTTTCTTTATTTATAAGGTGGTATTCCTATATGTAGATGTATCTTGTAAAGCATCAGAGTATGAAGAATATATTTTTCTTTCTTTGTTTATATTTTCAGGCACGATCAAAGCTTAGTTATGACTCAAACTCAAACTTGAAACTTGGGTCATGTTATGCTCAAATCAAGCTCATTAAAACAAGCAAATGAGCTTGAACACCATAATATTCGATTTGAGTCGATTCGTTTATGGATATTGTCCTTTAGTACTGTAAAGTTCTAGGTTTCTTTTCTTTTTTCTTTTTTTTTTTTGAATCTGCAAGCATTTTAAATTAACCTTGTAAACTCATAAATGGCTCCCAGGGGTCCAAAACATACGTTAGCAGTTTTCATTGGCCTACAGGGCCCAATCTTCACTTTTACAAAAGGACTTGGTCACCTCACTAGCCGAGCTCGCTTGACGAAGTGATCTGCCAAGCTCGCTTGCCGAGATGATCTGTCGAGCTCGCTTGCTAAAGTGATCTATTGAGCTCACTTGTCAAAGTAATCTGTTGAGCTCGCTTACCGAAGTGATCTGTCAAGACCTCCATGATTGCTACTCCAAATTCCCAAACCGTCAACAGGAAGAACCTCACTCAAGGATAAACATGTGTCTGTGTCTATTAAAGAGCCGCCTGACAATCACGTCGCCATCTTCTCACGAGGACATCATGGATAGGACTTTTGTCATAGAGTCTATATTTTATTTTTTTCTTTTTTCTCTCCATATCGGGGGATTTTTGTATCCATCTATCTCTATTTGACTATCTCTCGTTCTCTCCCCCTTTATTCAATCTCGTACTAAAGGCTAAGAATCGAGGTTTTGGGGAGGAGGGAACTTCCATTCCATTCATTATTTCTTTAATATTATGAATCCACAGACAACACAGTACCTTACGTCCTAAAAGAATTAAAAAAGCCTCATTCTTCTAAACTATTTTTGTGATCTCTCTTTCTAGGTTTCTCTCACTCTCTCTCTCTCTCTCATTATTTTTCTAGAAATTGCTGGAAGCAATCCCCAAAAAATGTCTACAGCACTGAGTTTACTACTCAAGAACCATGAGTATTAAGTTTTCCTCAAATCTAGGAAACCTTGACTCCATTAAATTTTTATTGAAAACCCAAAACCACCTTCAAGTTTCACTTCTTTTGTTGAACCCCAATTATCTGTTGGAATCAAGCCATTGCAACCCTTGTTATCTAGCATCCGATGTTCATTGACAGTCCTTGGATCCTTCTCTCAAAATTTGATCAAGTGGTTGCATTAATGTTCATGAGATAATACATGCATGTCTTTGTATAGGCTTTTTTTGTATCTATTTCTGTTATATTATATATAAGTAAACATATATTTGTTAAGCGTTTCTTAAACATGTTTTTTTTTTCTATTTTTTAATTCAAAAATTTGGTTTACGTATACTATCATTGCTTTGTCTTAAGTCCTGGATGCGAAAAGTGAGGATTGTGTCAGGTACTCGACGGCCAATATAAAATTTTGTCGAAAAATTATGATATGAATCCTTTAAATCATTGTGACCTCTCCTAGAAGTGACGGGCTATATGACTTAAATACAGTGAAAAAATGTAAGGGCTGCTACACCGAGACTCGAGCGTAGTGTTAAATAAGCAAGAGTTCCATATTATTTATAGATGCAAGCAAAAAAGTTAGTTCTTGATGCTAATATTAGGATTAAAACTTGGAATATAGGTACTCATGAATAATTTAATAGAATTAGTGGATATTATGGTTCATAGAAAGATAATATCTTATACATTTAAGAAATTAAATGGATTGGAGAAAATACTAAGAAAATTGATAGCTTAGGATTTAAATTTTGGTATTCATGAAGGAGTCGTACTAGAAATGGTATAGGTGTAATTATAAATAAGAGTTTGAAAGATATTATTTTTAAAATTAATTTAATTGGAAATAGAATTAATGCCCTCAAGATTGTATTGATACTAAGATGATTAATATTTTAAGTGTTTATGCTCCTCAAGTATAAATGATATCACTTGAAAAATAATTTTTTAATGGGGGAGATTTAAATGGATATGTTGATAGAGTGGTAGAAGATTTTAGTAATATTCATGGTGACAACTATTTTGGAGTGATTAATAAAGAAGGTCGAGTCATATTAAATTTTTTTAGCTTATAATTATATTATTGCTAATACTTTATTTTAAAAAAAAGAAGAGCATATTATTACTTGTGAAAAAAGGGTATCGTCTAGATTATAAAGATTATAAGGTCATTTCAAGTGAAAATTTAATTACTCAACATCGATTAATTAGCTTTAGTTTTTAAGATGAATGGTTGGAAGATAAAAAGAAAATGAATATTATCATAGAATTACATAGGGGTGTTTAAAAACAAATAAAATTATTTTTATGACTAAACTTTAAAGTTTGGGGTGTTCATGAAAAAATTAATGTTATGTAGGATAAAATAACAAACACTATTGAAAAAGTAGTAAATGATGTATTTGGAAAGAAAAAATTTTTGTAAATAAAAATAGTTGTTGGTTGAATAATAATGTACAGAAAAAGATAAATTATAAGGAATTTGTTATAAAATTTGGTTAACTATAAAAACTTAGATAATTGGAGAAAACATAAGGTGGTCATAGGGCGTCTAAGAGAATAATTTATGATGCTAATAATTTTATTTTTAGTAATGTTTATAATATATTAGATATTAAAGAGGGTGAATAATATATGAATAAAGTAGCCGAACAAATAAATAAGAAAAGTAAAAATTTAATTTAAGTATAATGTTTTAAAGATGAAAATCAAAAAGTTTTTTACTTGTATGTGGATATTCAACGTAGGTGGATGAGATATTTGATACATTTTTTTTATGAAAATTTTGAAAATATGATTAACTTTAGTGATTTTAATATAGTTAATAATAATAATTGTTTTATTTTAATAATCGCATTAGCAGAAAAGAAGTTAATGAGGATTTAATGAAAATGAAAGGTGAAAAATAATTTGAACATGATAGTATTCCAATAGAAGTGTGGAAATATTTAGGAGATATAAAATAAGTAGTAGAGGAGTACGTTGGTCCCTATTTTTAAGAATAAAGTGGATGCAGTAGAGTGTGCAAATTATAGAGGAATTAAGTTGGTGTGTCATACGTTAAAATTATTGGAGAGTATAATTAAGCATAAGATTAACACTTGATACAAAGATTTCAAAATCAATTTGGATTTATACTGGGCAAGTCAAGTATGGAAGCTATACATTTATTGGGATGTTTGATCGAGAAGTACAAAGAGAGTAAGGAGGATTTGTATATGATTGTTGTTGATTTAGCAAAAGCTTATGATAAAGTTCTAAGAAAAGTTCTTTGAAGAGTTCTAGAAAAGAAAGGTTTTGTTATGATTCAAGTCATTAAAGATATGTATATTATAGTTGTGTTGTTACTTGTGTTCGAATAGGACGATTTATCAACTATTTTCCTATTTTAGTTGGATTACATCAGGGATTAGCTTTAAGCCTATATTTTTTTGCTTTAGTTATGGATGCTCTTACTAGACATTTATAGGATGATGTACTTTGGTGTAAATTTTTTTGTTGATGATATCCTTCTTGTGGATAAGACCAAAGAAAGAGTTTAGGAAAAACTTGAATTATGGAGGTCAACTTTAGAGTTTAAAGGTCTTATTTTGAGTATATCTATAATTGAATACATGGAATGTAATTTTAGTAGTAGTAGATCCAGTGACAGAGTTGTAATAATGGATGATCAAATCATTAAAATGAGTGAATGTTTTAGATATCTTCGGTCTGTTTTTCAAAGTGATAGTGATATAGATGGGCATGTTAGTAGATTTCAACTTGGCTTGTTGAGGTGGATGAATGCATTGGGGCTATTGTATGATAGAGAAGTACCACTTTGACTTGAAAGAAAATTTTCTGACATGGAGGTGAGACTTGCAATGGTTTATGGCACAGAATGTTGTCCTATAAAAGAAAAGCATAAAACTAAGTTAAGTGTGACTGAGATGAGAATGCATAGGTGGATGAGAGGTTTTACACTGAGAGACAAAATGTGAAAAAAATATATCAGTGAAGGGGTTGGTGTAACTCCAGCGGCAATAAGATTAGAGAGGTCATCTAATATGGTTTGTTCACATTAAATGCCAGCCATCTGATGACCCTATTAGGAGATTAGTTGTTTTAGATTTGACTTATGTTAAGAAAGGTAGAGGTAGACCTAAAAAGACTTGGACGTGTATAAAATAGTTAAGAAAGGTAGAGGTAGAACTAAAAAGACTTGGACGTGTATAAAATTTGATCTTAATTTATTAGAAATAAATGAAAATAGGGCACAATAAAGAAAAAGGATTCGCGTAGCCGAACTCACTTAGGGAATAAAGGCTTGTTGTTGTTATTGTTCTTGTTGTATAGATTTGGTTTATGTTAAATTTCTGGACTTGGTTTGTCAATAAGTCGTCTTTGAATAGTGTTTACTTTGTTCTCTGTTTAAACAGGTTAATGATACTGTGGGTTCATTAGCTCTAGGTCATTATTATGATGAAGATACGGTTGCAGCGGTAGTTATTGGAACAGGAACCAATGCCTGCTATGTGGAACGTACGGAGGCAATTATTAAATCTCAAGGCCTCCTTACCAACTCTGGTGGCATGGTATGTTTAGTGCTTTTCTTCCAAGTATATGCATTATGGTTCATCAAAATTTGTTGGAAGATTTACATAAAAAACACTCAATTCTTATGTATTTACATATGTAACACCTAAACTTCAATTTTTACATACATACCACCTTACCTAGGCATGAACAGGTGTATTTCACTTTTAAAATCTAAAATGATGGTATTATTTATGTGATATGAAAGATTTATATGGTATAAATCTAAAAAAATAGACTTTATTTGTTAGATATGTAAATAGATAGGAATTGAGTGGTATATATGCACATTATACAAATTTATATTTTTGGCTGTTCGTGTCCTGAATTGGGAGTTTTCATTAATGCTATACTTTCCCTTTGTCATGATTAGGTTGTTAACATGGAATGGGGAAGTTTTTGGTCATCTCATCTGCCGAGAACTCCTTATGATATTGCTCTTGACGATGAGAGCCCTAATCAAAATGACCAGGCAAGCATTTTATGAGCTGCTTGTAATTTAATTGAAGAGATACATTACGGATGCATTTCTTCTTTTTTATAGGGCTTCGAGAAAATGATTTCAGGAATGTATTTGGGAGACATTGTAAGAAGGGTGCTCCATAGGATGTCGCAGGAGTCAGATATTTTTGGAGATGCTGCTCGCTATTTGGCTGTGCCTTTCATTCTAAGGTACATAAATGCAATCCTGCATTTTTTTTTTCTCTTTTCCTCGTTCCCTTCTTTTTGAGTTCAGAGTTGCTTTATAAAATTCAGTTCCTAGTTGAATTTAAAGGCTATATGTGCTACCTTTTAAGTAGACAGTAGTTGGATGGAATTTCTTATTTTCTTGTTCTCTCAATCTCCTGCATTTGATTGGAAAAGAATGCTTGGGCGTGTAAAATTACACTTTGTTTACCGTTCTTATTCTGGCTAATTTTATGCTCTATTTTAAAAATTAAAAAAAAATAATAACTTGATCTAAGGAGGATTATAATATGTACATACTTGTGGAGCATGTATGAGTAGGAATCTTGTTGAAGGCTGGAAGGTTGCAGTCTTACTCATTTAGGTTTACATTTTTTTGTGTACTTTATTTTGAAAATAAAATGTTTTTAGTAGTTAGTTGTAGCAATTATTATTTTTGAACCAATGGTTTTTTTTTCTTACCTGTTTTTTGGTTCATTATTCTCAATATTTTAATTGTGGAAGATTGACCTAGTGGCTCGTGAACTTTATGGTTGCCATCCTGCTCACTATTATTTCTCATTTCCTTCTTTCTCCTTTCTTTTATTCTATTGCTGTTTTCTTCTTCCAATTTATTAGAACTAAATGAAAGTATGACACTAAGGGTCTGTTTGGCACAGCTGGAGATTTCCAGCTTTTCAGCTACAGTTGCGCTGCCCTAGGAAGTTTTTGTGGGGAAGCTGCTGCGGGAAAGCTGGTTGATTGTTTGTTGCAACTGTTTCTGAAAAAATAATCATTTTGTTCTTGTTTAGTTAAACTGTTTGAAACAGAACAATAGCAATCTTATATATGATATATCAGAAGCCGAAATTTACTTTACAAGTTAAACATGCAAAAAATAAATTTCTACAATTTTTAGCCAATCCCAGATAAGTTTGATACTTTTAAGGAAAAAGTTCAAATAAAAACAGTCAAGAATTACAAATATTCATCTCACGTCACAGTTAGTATAAAAAAAGTAAAAAAATAGTCCAGAATTACAGATATTATTCAACTTTATCTTGTTGCAGTATACCCACATCATCACATCGTGTTAATAAATAAATTTAATATGGAGATGAAACATAAAAAAAGTTTTTAAAATTACCACATGCTTTGAACAAAAAAACCTTAAATATCATCAAACAAATCAAAGGTCAACTAAAAAATTAAAGCTACTCCAAATATTGACAGTATATCACTTAAGATCCTTGAATTTCATCTAATCCAAACCAACCTTCAAAAGAAAGCTAATTAAAAGAATATATCACAGGCATTGTTCCAATTGTAGAAGGACCAAACAACAATATAAAAGCATCAATTTTGGCTAATTGGCATGATGCAGATCAAATCTCGCTTAAATGCAGCCCAAATCGTGTTTACCACAAAGCTCCTAAGGCTTCTATTGTAGTCCTGAAGATACAAAGAAGATGAAGAAAATTTTCATTAAACGTCAAATGGCAGAGGTAGTGATGCTCCAAGTACCTGAACATTGCCATAAGGATCTCTTTCCAAGGATCTCTTTCCAAAAGAAGCTTTCCTGGATTGCTTGGGGAAGGAATTCAAACAGCGTAAGAGGCTGTTGTGTGAGCTTCTTATTCCACTGCCCATCTTGGTCAACAACACCATGAGCCAATATTTCATTTAGCTCTGAAATAAGAGTCTGATCCTGAATCACAGATTTCCAACAAGTAAAATATACATATCCACTGCCGCTTGGACTTCTTCTCCTTGACCACGCTTGAAGGAGCAGTTTTCTTCTCGGCCACCTCATTGCCAGTGTCTTCCTCAATCTTTAGCCGTAAGAGCCGTTCTCGACGGAGGCGGCCGGAGATATTCAACCTTCATCGGTGATCGCCTTAGCAACTAGTTCCTCCGCTAATTTGGGTGGAGGTTGATAAGGGTTTTCAAGTGGATAATCGCCATTTTTTGGATGGATCGGCAAAGGGAATTAGGTCCATGACGAAGGATGGAACGGATGAAGGGGCACGGGGGTAAAAATAGCGTCGAGGAAGTTGCGCCGCGGCATATACCCGGCTTTCGGCTTTTGCACCAAATCACGCGAAGTTGCTGCAGCAACGCCGCCCCAAACCGAAAAAAAAAACGTGGTGCCGTACCCCCCCCCCAAACGTAGCCTAAATAGGACGCAATGGAGAAAAAGGATTCTTGTAGCCGACCCCACGTAGTGGGATTAAGGCTTTGTTGTTGTTGGTGGTGGTGTTTTCTTCCTCCAAAACGATTTTGATCTAATAATAAATGCTCTTAAATCTAAAAACATATTGAAATTCTTACTCTAGTGTTTTTACTTTATTTGATCAGCTAGATAAGGCTGTTTTTATTTAATAATACTCTTATATGGTTAAATTAGAACATGATTTTCCCAATTTCATGGTTTTAATGAATGTTGAATTTTATGTATTCTAATTAGTAGCTTAGTTTATGGTATGTTTTAAGTATTTCTATAGCAAGATTACACCTGATTTCACAAGTCTTAACCTAGATGTCACATTACATGATAATACTAGACATTCCAAGGCCATCTCTTGTGTTTATATCATTCTGTCGTCCAAAGACTGTAAAAGCACCCACATGAAATTTCATTTAGTTTTTTCGTTATTCCTTTAGTTCACTCTACATCAAGAAGCCTTTAGTTTTTTTACCCCCCTAAATAATGTTTGTGATGCTATAGGTCTTATAGCCCAAGTTAAAATTTAGAAGGCATGACATAACTAAAATAATTTATGCCCTCATCAATTCTCTGTCACTATTTCTCTTCTCAAAGGAGTGATATCAATACAACCCAATGTAAATAACACGCCCTATTCGTTTTGGATCCTTGAATGATAAATGATACTGACAAACTAAAGGTCAATGTGATTTTGAAGGAACATAAATGAATTTATCCAGAAGTAGTGATGTAAAGTATCGATGGTTGTGGTTCTCTTGGAAACTTAGAAAGTCCTCATGGATAAGCATCAATGCAAAATAGTTGAAGCTAAAATCATTCGACCTGGTAATGGATTTTCAATATAAAAGGTATGAGTAATACTCTGTCAATGTGTAAAATAAGTACATAAATGTGAGTTCTTGGTTTTCTAATATTACATTTAAGGCTTAGAGACTCTAGTAGAGAAGTTCAAGTAGGTGGAGTGCAAGTAGCATATATGATAGCTTTTAAAATATGGATGCAATGTCCTTCATTGTCACCCATGCAGAATAATGAGCAATCATGATAAAATCATACTTTATTTTCTATGTTAATTTCTTTACCTTTATCAATTTATAACTCATGTTAATGATAATTGCGTAGCACAACAAAATTTGATGTATTTTTAAGTGATGGCATGAGACCCAGAAGCCAGAGTTGGATTGATTTTGAAATGATTCCATATATTCGCACTCATGTTTGAGCTCAGGCTCAAAATCAAACATATTGTAATGCACAGATAAATTATATGAGAATATATTTTTCTTTATAGGATAGTTTAGGTCTAGTTCAAGGTTTGAAGGAAAGTTGATAATTTCATATATCACAATTTCCTTAATAGGATCTGGTTTGATTTCATTTGAGATATGTTTTGGTGCATGTTTGATAATTTTGGTGGGATGACTGCCTGGCGGTTAGATTTATGTTCTGGATTCCCAGTCCATAGGATTAGTTTATGGATTTCAAGACGTAGTTATTATTATTCATCATTCTCATAGGAACATCTATAAAACTTTTGTTGATAGTTCTTATATTTTATTTGGATAACAATTCTCTAGAAGTCACTATAATTAGTTTCTTCCAATGGAGGAATTAACTAGTATATCATAGAATTATTTTGTATAAATAAAGGTGTAAGATTCTTAGTGAAATACACAAGAATTCACCTCTATTTTTTAAAATATATAATCCTTCAAAGTATGAACTGAAATAATGGGTTGTATATGCATCAAAACTTCATCTGCAAATTCCAACTATACTGAGTATTGATAGTGGCATGTGGCTTTGGCACTCACATTAGACATCCAAACTTTATTTACCTTAAAAAATTATCTATTCGCCAACAAGAAATTTAATTTAATGTGACTTTTATCATCTAGCTAAGCAAACATAATTCCCATCCCAATTGACACTAGAAATGTCCTTAACCTCTTTTGTCTATGGTGATTTGTGGGACCATCTAACTTCAAAAAAATCTCTAAAACAATGTGGTTTGTTTCCTTCACCAACAATCCCAAATACTTCACTTGGACTTCTTTTTTTTTTTTTTTTTTTTTTTTTTTGTCAAAGAATAATCCAAAGTGATACAAATTTTTAAACATTTAAACTCCTTGGTTCACATAAATTTTTAATCCAAATCTTATGTTATAAAAATTGATAATGTCAAAACTTTCTTTGAATTGATCTTAGAAAAGTTTATATCCTACATTAAGGGATTATTTACCTAATCTTAGACTAACATTATCATGTTCCCAACTATTTTGAGAAGTTGTGTTGATAGATATGAATTACATTTCTCTGACTTTATTGTAACAAGGGACAAACTATGCAAAAGGGCTAAATGACTCGAATCGGAACAAATACTATGTTGTTTAAGCTCATATATTTATATCTTTTATTGGGCTTGTGCCAGGCTTGAATATAACAAGACTTTCAAAAAAAAGTTTTGATTTTCTTGCTAAGTTTGAGCCATAATTGAGCTTTAATAGTTCCTAACTAATTTTATGTAGGACAAAAATAATTAAATAAAGTTTTATTACTAATAATGAATGCATTAATAAGTTTTTAATTAAAATTAACAAATAATTTACTGGGCAGTATCTATCTTATTTTATGAATAATAAAATTAGACTTTTATCCTTTCATCTAGCTACTTCCTTAGTATGTTCATTATAAATTCATATAAAATAAAATTAAAATTTTTAGCTGTCCATCTAATATTTGTTAATCTTTTTATTATTAAATTTTAATAAAGCTTATAATTACATTTTTTAATCTCTCAATTTAGCAATATTTTATTCTCATCTTATTTGTATTTCTAGTAATATGAATAATTTTTGAAGTGTATACAATTAAAGAATAATCTATGTTAGGATGAATAAATTAACAAAAAGCAATCAAGTCATTATTAAATGAGTGTGTTATCAAACTTTTAGTGAGCTTTTGGCTAAACCATAGATGAGTATGCCTATGATATCTCAAGCTTTAAAATTTGTTTAATAAGCCTGATATGATGAGTATTAAGTTGTTCATTCAGCATTCGAGTTCACTTGCTATGCAGTGAAATATCTCAAAAAGAAACTTTCATGGTGTATCAAATATTGCTAATCAAAGTAAATCATAGAAGATATCCTTTTTGAGATCACATTGTTCTAAAAATAAAAAAGTGACTAAATAATCTTTAATGATCCCAGTACCCTTTAAATTAACCAACGCAATATCTTGAATCAAATAAGACAGAAATCCCTGCTAATCTAAATGACGCCCTTCGATTATTGAAGTCTACCTAAAGCCAAGCCTATAAAGCATTCTTGCCCATGGTTTAATTCATGTGGATGTGCAATATTGCTAGCACAAAAAGGCCACCGTTCAACTAGTGCCCTCCCGTTTAAGCTATTTTTCCCATAAAAAAGAAATTCTTATTGATGGGAAAAACCTACTTGATAATGCCACTTGATTTTACAAACCAGTTTGTCCCCTCTTTTACATGCACCTCTTCACTACCACCAATGTGTTCCTTTGTTGCTTCTCATCGACTGTTACCATCTCTAACTATTAAAGTTTATCATGTTTACCATCTATTATTGTTGAAGTAAAGTACGATAGATGAATTTCTTTGTTTTAATTTTGATTTTTTTTAGGTACCAATCCTTCATGAATATTGATATTTTAGCCACAAAACCAATTTGTCTAAATCATAAGGCAATTAACATTCTATTGTCTCATTAAACTAATAATTGCATTGCCAAATTAGTCTTTTTGGGAAAGAG
>NW_018164454.1:298999-303425 GCF_001263595.1 Phalaenopsis equestris
AGAGTGATGACAAATTGATTTTGCCTTGATTCGATAACATCTTGATTTCAAATCAAATAATATATAAACTAGTTTGAAATTTGATTGTCATTCAATTCTATTCAATTTTAAGTTGACTTGAACTTGAATGGGCTAGTCTGAAGTCAATATCTTTTCTTTTTATTTTTAAAATTTAAGAATAGGCATAAATGCACTTTTTGTGTTATCTATTAATGTTTTGAACAATGTTCTAAAAACCGAACCGGGCCGGCTGGTTCAACCGTGAACCGGTCTTTCAAACAGTTTTGTCCAAGCTCAGAGCCGTTTTTGCATAGAATCGGGATTAAACCGGTCAGAACCAAGGTTGCTCCAGAGAGCAGGTGAACTTGTCCGATTTTTAAAAAATTGGCCGGTTCAAATATTTTTCAATTTTAGTCTTTTGAAATCGAATGGCCAAAATAAAATATTTAAATTGAAAAAAAAAAGATAAAATTTCATGTCTTAAATTTTTTTATTTTGAATTTGTTATGTAGAATATTGTTCAAAATATTGAAAAAAATATATCTTAAATTAAATATTTTTTGTTAAATGGATAAAAATATTGTTAATATATCATTATTATATTATTTAAATATATTAAAATAATTTAAATATTTATTACATCATCCGGTTCAATCTTGATTAAACCAATGAATTTTAAAGCTTTATTTCTCCGGGTTTGATGTCTGGTCTAGTTTTCACAACTTTGGTTTTAAACCTCAATAGGACTCGATGGAGAAAAATTGATTCATATAGCCACTTAGGGGAATAAAAGGCTTGTCGTTGTTGTGCCATTAATGTTTTAAAATTCATTGCTTCAATCTTGGTTAAACCAATGAATTTTAAAGCTTTACTTCTCCTGGTTTGATGTCTAGTCTGGTTTTCACAACTTTGGTTTTAAACCTCAATAGGACTCGATGGAGAAAAATGATTCATATAGCCACTTAGTGGGATAAAAGGCTTGTCGTTGTTGTGCCATTAATGTTTTAAACAAGTTTTCTTGGTTGCACACATACTTAGGAAAATTTTATTCAAGCACCAAAAGTTTATTCAATTTCACGTGAAGGACCTAAAGACCTTCCAATATATTGAATGTAAAACCAAAGGAAAATAATTGCTTGATTTCAACTAAAATTTGGAAGTTGGGAAAGTGAAACTTAATGGTGATCTATGTTTTTTTTTGTTTTTTTGTTTTTTTTTTGGATTTAGTTTAATTTATTGCACATCTATAGCTTTATAACTTCACATATATATTTCTTACACATCTGTGCTTTAATTTGTGAGCTTCGAAATCCTCATTTTTATTGTTGAAGTATGTTTGTGTATAATTTGTATTGGAGATTGTAATAGCAATAGACTTTCTTGTGTGGATGTGTATGGGAGGAGAACAAAGAAATATGACAAAGGAAGAGAAAGTATTAGGGAATCCATAAATATTTTCTCTCCACCGGATTTTAGAAGTGAGCATATAAGATAAAAGAGTACTAAAGAACTAGAAATAGTTAAAATTTAAAGATACAGCAGTATCAGTCGTAGCATCAACCTTTCCATGAGTGAAGGATATTTATTACAATGTCTTCATCACCATATTTTGAGAGCTAGTTAAGAAAGAACACCAATATTTCCATTTTTTCAATGCCTTGACTGAAAATGTTCTATTTTGCTATATTTTATAGTATTTTAATTTTGGAGCATTTACATACGTATCAAATAAAAAATTTACCACTATTTTTTACTTTTTAAATGTTAACTTCATCTTTTCATGCATAAATTGATTAAACTAAAGTGTTATCAATGTAAACATCAAACTTTAGGTGTCCGATATGTAAAGACAAAGGAAATATGTGTTTTGTATGTAAATTTAACTTTAATTTTCAGTTTTTCTTTTACTGATTCATTTTTGACACTCGCCATCATTCACAATTCATCAAGGCGCCATGATCAAACAAATGTTATTGCCAGTCATTTGAATGCGATCCTTCCCTTTTTTTCTGGCGCTTTTTTTTTTTCCTGACGCCAACTGCTTGTCAATGCAGGACACCATTAATGGCGGCCATGCACGAGGATGACTCTCCCGACTTGAGAGAGGTTGCGAGAATTCTACGAGAAAATCTCGAGGTAAATTCTATCTTCTACAAAATAAAACTCCACCATGCATTTCATGAAACCTTTTTACATCAACTCGATATAATCTCTCTCTAGATTCAAGATGTTCCACTAAGGGCTCGAAGAATGATAGTAAGAGTATGTGATATTGTGACGAGGAGAGCTGCTAGGCTCGCCGCAGCGGGTATTGTGGGTATATTGAAGAAAATAGGAAGAGATGGGAGTGATGGAGTCTGTAGTGGAAGAACAGAAGGCAAATCTAGAAGAACTGTGATTGCCATGGAGGGAGGGCTTTATGTTAGCTATGCACTGTTCAGGGAATATTTAAATGAAGCTGTGGTGGAAATTGTGGGTGAAGAAATTGCTCAAAATGTTGTTCTGAGGACTTGTGAGGATGGATCAGGTATTGGTGCTGCTCTACTCGCTGCCTCACTTTCATCAAAACAATGAAGATGCCTGTGTAAATAGATTAATTCATGTGCAAATATTTAAAAAAAAAAAATTACATGATTAATATGTTTATATAGTAAACATCATCTCTTATTTGCTTATTGTATTATTTCATTGTTTGCGCAGAAGATTATTGTCCTTTGTTTTTAAGTGAGGAATCAATTGATCAGTAGAATTTAGGTTCATTTGAGAAAAAAAAAATGGGGAAAGGATTTGTAATTCTGAAGTAGGACGATTCCCTAACACTTAAATTGAGGATAAAAATCTTCTGCTTCAATATTGTACCTGTAGTTGTGGAGGCTAGCTCAAATCTCATAGTTTTGGACCATATAATTTGTCAGCTAAATGTATTATTTGTAATTATTTTATTTTTTTTAAGTTAGTGCTATTTTTAATTTTCGCGTTGACTATTATTCTTCCTTTTCTTAAAGAGCTTTTTGGTAGGATGATTTTAATTTTTATGTTGTGCTATTTGGGTATTGAACTATTGTGTAGACCATTCTGAAACAAATTTTTGCATATTAAGGTTTTTAAATTTAACTTAATTCTCATTTATTTACATATCTGACACCCAAACTTTCATTTTTTGCATTTATATGAACCATGATTTTCATTTCAAATCAAAATTACACCATTTCAACTTTGAAAAGGTGGAATATTGTGTATTAGATATGTAAATACATAAGAATTGTGGTATATATGTAAATATTTCTTTTTTTATTTTATTTTATTGTCAAGCATTTATGTAGCATTCTCATTGTTTTACGCATATTTTAGTTATTGATGATTTTTTTTTGTTGCTTAAACTGATAGATTATTATCTCTTTAATTATAATTTTAAAAGGTTATCTTATGTCTTAGTAAAAAACTTCATGTAACATAATTCTAGATTTAATTTGTCAATTTAACCAATTACTTTTAACTTTATTATGTGTATTTACAGTTATATTCATTTTTAATATAAGAGAACAAATATGCTTTTATGGTCTGTTTGGGGCAACTGTAGCTTATTAAATAATTTGTTCATAAACTGATTAAAAATAATCTGTTGATAAAAGTTAGGTGCGGTGGTTATTACAAATTTTTATATTTTTTGAAAAGCTAAACAACAGCTAAAAAGATGATACTGCATCTAGATAAATGTGGGAAAATGTTGTTTTCAGTGTTTTGAAAACACAAACTACCAAAACACATGTTACCCAAATAGTTTGGTGCATTTTCAAAAAATTACTGCACCAAATAAGCAGCCCCAAACGGGCCCTTAGTTTAGTATATGTCGATAAAAGTTGTTTAATAGTATTGATTAATAAACTAGAGATTATACAAAGTTCTTTATCATAAATTTAAGCTTTTCTTCATTATTTTTTATGATTTTAAAAACCATTTTCTTGTTTGATGTTTGGTGATTTGAAATGTCATATGTAATTAGAGTTATTGTATATGATAAATGTGCAGCACTAATCTTAAGACAGATGAACGGGTCGAGAAGAAAGTATGACTGATCGGATGTAACTCGTAGACGACCGTCTGATTTGGACGTCGTTGAATGGAGCGTCTTGTTTGAGCGATGTGTAGAACGTGTTAGGGGATCTCTCACAAGGCGGCAATTGGCCCTCAGGCCGATCGGTAAGAAATATCCTTTTGGATTAGATATTTACGGAGCTGAGGCTTAATAGGTTGTTGGTGGTCTTCATGTCGATCGAATCAGTCCTCTAGCTATATTATATCTGAATATCTCTGTAAAGTTCAAAAAAGTCCATTTGAAAGGTCATATATTCCTATAAATAGGAGGTCAAAATCATGAATAAATGTTCACTTTATTTTACCATTCCTCTCTGTACTCTTCCCCCCC
>NW_018164454.1:303435-311848 GCF_001263595.1 Phalaenopsis equestris
AAATGCTCTATACCTTGGATGTGTTTCCTGGATATTTTTGGATTCAACGTCCTTTAAGATGCGGTGAGCGTGGAAACATATTGTCAACAAGAACAGGAGCCCAACAACAACAAGAAGAATCTAATCAAAGAAACGTGGTGGAAGCAGCATGCACTAAAGAGTTCATGGAAAATTCGTTCAATAAGGCCTAGAAGATTTGAGAACTCCGATCACTAACCAGATGTCAAGACAATTTGTAGAAGTGCTCAGAGCCATGATTGTCTTAGGGGCAATCTCAGGAGGAGAATCAGCCCTGTAAGGAGCACATAACCCCCGCAAGGAGAACCACCAGCAAACAATAGAGGAAGAGTGATCCACCTACAGGAGAAGCCTGATGACGACTTATACCAAGACTGTGTCGGATCCGCCCCTGCGGAGGAGAGGAATCGACCAGCACGGGTTGAGATACAAAGGCAGGCAGAGAATGCTTTCACTCTACATGTCTCGGGAGCTGAACCCCCAGAGAAGTTCAAGATGTCCGTCTTAGAATCATGTAAAGGGAGATCGGATCCCAGCAACCAGCTTGCGTCATGCAAATCGTCTATATGCCTATTGAAAATTGTTGATGCCCTCAAGTGTAAGCTCAACCGCATTACGGTGGTTCTACGATTTGTCTGTGGGGGCAATCACCTGTTTTATGGAGTTCAAGAGACTTTTTATATCCAATTTGTCAGAGCTCTGGGGGCCTAATAAGAATGTCTGATCCCTATGTCAACTAAAGTTGAGAGCGAACGAGAGATTATAGTCATTTTTTGCACATTTCCAGAGTGAAACGTTGGATGTAAGAGATCTGAAACCCGACATGGGCCAAGATTCACTGACATAGAGAGTGAGCATGGAAAAAATCCATTTTGACCTTGAAATCGCAATGCCACAGAGCTTAGTTGAGCTGCTGGAGATGGCCAACAAGTATATCATTGCCTATTAGAATTCCCCGGAACCCTCCTAATTGAGACACCATAAGCAACCATTATAAGACAACAAAAAACAACCTAGACAAAGCACATGACTAAATATCTGCCTAGGCTACAATAACCAAAATGATAACAACCCCACCCATCACCACAAGAATCAAAGGTGGTAGATCAGAGCCCGGAACCGATCATCCTATCATTATAGCACCCTCGACACAACCATGAGGCACCCCACGAAAACCCTCTAAGAGTGTTATGGAGAAAATAGTGGATGTTATTCAGAACAAAATTTTTCAGAAAGGCACCACCGATGAGAATTAGAGCTTTCCTCTGAGATAGCAAGAGATATTACAAGTATCACTGGGACCGTAAGCACGACACAGAGGAATTTAGACACCTACAAAGTTTGTTCGAGGAACTGATAAGGGTGGAGGGGCTGTAAGAATTTATTGCTCCTGGAGCCGCAACTTAGAGACAAGGCAAATCCCCCGCGGGAGGAACAACTGACGAACCTGTCCACACCAACGCCATTCACATTGTAGAATAAGTGCCCACAGTATTTGGAGGAAGTCAACTACTCAGGAGGGCAAATCGAGAGAGACAGCAGACAGTGGAGCTCTGCACTATTGACATTGCCCCAAAACTCAGAGGCCACCCACGTATTTACTTTACCAATGAGGATCTCCTCTCAAAAGGGAATCCATACAACGATTTTATTGTAATAATGATAATAATAAATAATTATCATGTAGGAAGCATCCTCATTGACACAGGAAGCTCTTTGAATGCATTATTCAAACAGGTGTTCAACAAGCTGAGCCTCGCTGCTGATAGGATGACTACACCAGTCAGACGACTATATGGATCTAGGGTGAAATGAAGGAAGCACTGGGGGCGGTCGATCTTCTAGTAATTTAGGAAAAAAATGAGAAGCAGTTTACGACAATAGAGGATTTATCATGGTGGATCCATCCCCCCACCCCTTATTATGTTATATTTAGCCAGCCACTTCTGAATGATTTCAAGGCGGTGGTCCCCAGTTATCATGTCGCTGTCAAATTTTCTAGAGACGAAGAAATCGTCATGGTCACGGAAGACATGGAACATTCTCGAGTCTGCTACCTACGAGCCCTAAGCAAGGTGGAGCATGATCATCTAGACATCCATTAAACAAGGGAAGGCGGCCTCAAGACCAGAGACCACTCGTGAAGTCCCAGTCGTTGAGGGATAGCCAGGTTAATTTTTTCCTGATAAGTGAAGCTTTTGTGCAGAACATAGAGAACTGTTTGTTAGGACCATCAAAGAAAATCAAGATATCTTTGCATGGACAGTTGTAGACATGTCAGGCTTGTCGATCGACACTGCCTGCCATAGACTGAATGTCGACCCGTCGGCTCGACCCATGAAGTAGAATATTAGAAGATCGGCCATGACATTGGTGGGACCCATTCAAGAGGAGGTACGAAAGCTGAAAGAGGAAGGATACCAACGAGAAGTGCAGTACCCCACCTAGGTCTCCAACATGGTGATGTTGCAGAAAGCTAATGGAAAATGGAGGATGTGTGTGGACTTCACCAACCTGAACTCAGCCTATTCGAAGGACGCATACCCACTACCAAGGATCGATGCACTAGTAGATTCAGCGGTCGGCCATTCAATCCTGAGCTCCCTCGGTGCATACTCTGAATATCAGTAGATTAAAATGCACCCCGCTGATGCAGAAAAACCCACTTTTATTACTTATGAGGGAGCATACTGTTATAATGTAATGTTTTTCAGGCTTAAAAATGCAGAAGGGACTTACCAATACTTAATGAATGTAATCTTTGCTAATCGATTAGAAAGAAACATTGTGGGGTATATGGATGATGTGTTAGTCAGGAGTCGATTGGTTGAGCAGCACATTAAAGATCTAAAAGAAACCTTTCTAATGTTTAAGAAAATTCAACATGAAATTAAACCAACTGAAATGTATTTGTTGGGCCACGATGGGAAAATTCCTGGGATACTTGCTAATCCATGAAGGCATAAAAGCTAACCTGGAAAAGATCTGAACATTCCTCAACATGTCCCCACTCAGGAACACTAAGGAAATCCAAAAACTGACCGGTCAGATCACAATCGCGAGTTTGAGCAGATCTCCCATTCAGGTGATAAGTGTGCCTCGTTCTTCAAAGTACTTAGGAAACTTGGATGCTTTGAATGGTCATCCAAATATAAGGAAGCCTTCAGAAACCTTAAGCAGCTCCTTGCCTCTCCTCTTCTACTCTAAAGCCCAAAACTAATGGAAAAGCTTTACCTTTACCTTAGAGTCGGCCTCAAAGCCTTCAGTTTGGTCTTGGTCAGAGAAGAACACAAAAAACAATACTCGGTGTACTACACCAGTCGAGTCCTCAAGGGCGTCAAACTCGGATACCCTATAATGGAGAAACTAACCTTCGTCTTGGTCATTTCAGCGCAAATACTATGTCATTTCAACGCAAATACTCTGACCATATTTCCACGTACACCCCATAGAAGTCATCACCAACCACTCGCTGAAGCTGTCCTCACCAAATCGGAGCACTCTAGTCGACTACTCAAGTAAACTGTGGAGCTTAGTGAGTTCTACATCTCCTACATCCCCCGGCCGACAATAAAGGAGCAAGAAATTGTAGATTTTCTTGCAAACCTTTCCGAACCAAGCGACACGAACAAAGACCTGTTGATCAACGAACGAACTTGGACTCTGTTCACCGATGGAGCCTCCATCAGTTTGAGCATTGGACTCGGAGTTTTCTTTTGCAGCCCCACGAGGGAAAATCTCTATCACTCAATTGAGGTAAATTTTCATTAACTAATAACCAGACAAAATATGAAGCTTTGATTGTGGGACTTTGTCTAGCTTTAGAAATTGTTCTCCACTTACTAGTAAAGGTTGATTAATAACTGATAGTGAACCAAATCAACTGAGAATTTGAGACTAGGGACGAGATAATATCAAAGTACCTATGAAAAGTAAAAACAGAGATTGGCCAGTTCGCCAACTTTAAAATTGAGCATGTCCAAAGATAGATAAACAAGGTCGTCGACCTCCTATCCCGAAGCCTTCATCTGGGGGAAGGACAACCTCAAGGACTTAGTAAACCATGGATCGAAGAATCATTAGCAATGGAAATCCATTAGGTGAAGAAGAAAATTTGGATGGACACATAATACGCTACTTAAGCACGACGGAAATTAATAAAGAAGTCGCTAATCACAGGAGATTCAAATGTAGAGTTGCCTAGTACCTACTAGTCGCGGTAAAACTCTTCAGAAAGTTAGTCAGGTCTTTAAACCTAAAGTGCATTAGAGAAGATGAAATCAAAGACGTACTCTGAGAAGTTCATGGCAGGTAGTGTGGGAGTTATTCCGGAAGAAAGACCCTAGTACGCCAAATTTAGCGACAGGATTACTTCTAGCTAAACTTGCTTAAAAATGCTAAAGATTACATTGAAGGTGCATGTAATGTCAAAAAAATGGACCGTTGCACCACCAACTTTCCCAAAAACCACACTCGATCATCAAACCTTGGTCATTCGCCATGTGGGGCTCGACATCTCCGAGCCTTTTCCCCCGTCGAGAGGACAATGGAATTTTTGCTAGTGGTCATCGATTATTTCTCCAAATGGGTGGAGGCACAACCCTTGGCACAAATAGCAATGGAATAGTCCGCAAATTCATATGGACTGACCTGATTTGCCGATATGGGTTACCACTCGTCATCGTTACAAATAATGAGTCCCAATTCGCTGATAAAGAGGTTCAAAATTTCTAGAAGAGTTAGGGGATCAATCTCAAATTTGTCTTCGTACATCATCCTCGAACCAATGGACAAGTGGAGGCTACAAACAAAGTCATTCTAAATTACTAAGAAAAAAGGCAGAAGGAGCATAGGGCAAATGGGCAGATTTAATCCCTTCCTACTCTAGGCGGTCCAGACGAAGCCATCCCCATCCACCAGCCAAACCCCTTAATACTCTCTGCCTAAACTTTTAACGAGGACAACCTAGAAGAATGCTACGAGGCGAACAGCCAAGGAGTCAAACTCGCCCTGGAACTTGCCGAGGAGAATCGAGCCAACACAACGCTTCGACAAGATGAGATCAAGTGAAGGACAACCAAATATTTCAACAAACACGTTCGTAAGGAAAAGTTCGCACCAAGAGACCTGATACTGAAAAAAGCCGACCCCACTGCCAGGGGACAAGCAATTGAGAAACTGGATCAAACTTAGAATGTCCCCTACATCATCTATCAGAGAGCCGAGCCTGGAGCATAAAAACTAAAGATGTTTGCAAGAAATGACGTCTCCCGAACTTGGAACGATGACGATCTGAAAAAAAAAATTCCTTAAAGTTATCCCTACTTATAGAAGAAGCAGCCATAGTTTTTTTGTATACCCCTTCTTTTCTTTCGAAATAATGTAGGAGTCTATTTACGTACATGGCACCTAGAATTTTTGGATTTACATATCTGACATCTCTCTGACAATTTTTTCTTCATTTGTTTAATTTATGCCTCGGGGAACTGACACTGTCGCATTCACAGAACTAACACTTTTACGCTCGGAGATCTGACACTGACACACTCAAGGAACTGACACTGTTATGCTTGAGAACTGACACTATCACACTTGAGGAACTAACACTGTCACACTCAAGAAACTGACACCGCTACACGTGGAAAACTAACACTATGGTAGTTTAAAACTAATCATTTAGTGTAATGATCGCTAGAGGCCTATGAGATGTACGACACCCAGCAGCAACAAACTCCGCGAAGGGTGTGCAAATAATCATCGTGTGCCCAAACTACAGCGTTAACACCCAATAGCAACAAGCTCTGCCAAGGGTGTGCGAACAATCGTGATGTCCCTAAGGAGTGTCTTACAATCGCCCGTGGCCTATGGGACATATCGGCACCCGACAACGACAAGCTCTGTGATAGGTGTGCAAATGATCGTTTTGCGCCCAAAACTACAACGTTAACACCCGGCAGCGACAAGCTTTGCGATGGGTGTCTAACGATTGTCCGTGTTTTATGGGATGTATCGACACTAGGTAGCGGAAAACTTCACATGGGGTGTGCAAATGATCTTTCTACACCCAAACTACAACTTTAACACTCAGCAAAGATAAGCTTTGTGAGAGGTGTATAACGATCGTATATATGAAATACATACACACTCGCCAACAACTCACAGAAAGTGAGATCATTCATGCATCCAACAATCATCAGATGAAGGAGAAAAGGTTGGGATAATGAAGCCCCTAGCCTCCAAATTTTTTATATATCATGAAAGTTCATTTACCATTACAAATAATAATGTCCCTTACAACGAAACTCAAAACAAAAAGAGCAAAAAGATATAAAAGGGACCACTTTAACCTTGAACATTTGAAGACTTTGCCGAGTACGCCTCTCTAGTTCCTCCATACCTTCAGCACCATCAGAATGTTTGTGTGTGATTCCTCTCCACCCTTCGAGTTAGAAAGAAGTGTGCAAAACCCTTCCATATTTTTTCACTTGGGATCAACTAGTTTATGCTTGACAAACCTTTCGATTGCAAGGGAGGTACCGACTGTGATCTGGAAAAAAAGACCTTAACTGTATGCCTCTTGGGTGGCCATGGAAGACATCTTCTCTTTTAGTTCATCGTTTTCCATCAGAAGAGCCGCCAACTGAATCTCATGTTGTTAAGCATCATGTCTCCTCTCCTTGACAGAAAGTTTCAGTCTCTCCTCGACAAAAATTTTTAGTCTCTCCTCCACCATAGCAACTTTTTTGTTTCCACTTCCAAATTTGCAAAGTAGATCTCCCGATATCCACCTCAGCTTTATCTAAAAGGAGGCCTGGGAAGTGCTAAGCCTGCCAGGCGAGGGCATGACACCAACCGACCGTTTGGAGCATATCTCTTCTGCCCGTTAACCTCAAGGACTTCTCAAAGGCAGGAGACCAGAACATGTCCATCAAAATCTAGGGGTAGTCCCCATTGTCCCCATTCAAAGGAGTGTTTGGAACCACTTGGTCTCCCTATCGATGAGTGCATAGTGGCCACTCATCCAAATTCCAACTTTGCGATTGTGCGAGAATGTCTACTTAGGCGGAACTGGCCCACTTTGCACCGGGGGAGGGAAAAATCCAGTATGAAGGGCAAGAGCCTTTCCTTCCCTTTAGGGGAAGTCACTCTCCATCTATTCCAAGATCCCTCGCCTTTCCTCAGAGTAGGACCCAACAAATATAGGATGGGAGGCAAGATTCCCTCTTCTCGCTCCTGTAGAGATATGAATGAGATCTCCTCGTCGCTGCAAAAACTCCTCCAGCCGATGGATGCACTAGTGAATCTCCAAAGTCAAGAATGTTAAGTGATCAGGAAGAGTCCTTCTCACTTCCCTTCGAAGAATCTAACAAGTTATACAAGAGACACATAAATACATTTCATACGAAAACATATAAGAATATAGTTAACACCAACCTCTAGCATCCCCCTCTGTCGACCTAACATAATCAAATCAAGTCTTACCTCTGCCAAGTGGGGGAGCACCACCTCTCCTCTGAGGCCTCTTTGAAGCCACCCTCTCTTCAACAGCTCTCTCCTAAGAAACCTCCATGTTGTTGGCTAATCTCAACAAATCCTTAGTCATGGTATTGACACCATCCAGATGAATCATGTGCTTGATCATGTTGGGGTCAAGGTATTGAAACAATGAAAGGCACTGGCCCTCAATTAGTGTCCTATGATCACGAACATTCCCCAGTTAGGTCTTCACCTCTCACTCTGCCAAAGAAGTGTGGAATCCCCATCTGTCCACACACAAGGCAACCAAGAACTTCATCTTCTAGTCTTTCGCCTTGTTTTCAAGCCCCAACACTTAAAGCTTAGGACCGGCAGCGAAGTAAATATATCCATCGAGACCGATCTGAATGGAAAAGAAATGGCTGAAGAGTTCGACCGACCATGGGATTCTCATCCTCCGGTAAAAATGCACATAATTCATGATGGCAGTGAACGAGCTAGGAAGAACTTGGGCATGAATGATCCCATAGCGGTTGATCTTGACAAAATGGCAGTCGAAGGCCCATCTTAAAATGATCCTTGTAAAAAAATTGCCCGTAGCCTGTTCATGGCTGGCAACCGGTCATAGGAGAATCATACGATCCAAAACATAATGATCTTGGATCACTTCTGCCTCCATCGTGGAGAGGACAGAAATCTCCTTAGCAGGAATCAAACCAAAAGACTCCCGAGAATTCTTCTAAACCATGGAGCCTATGATACTACGCGAGAAAGAAGAAGAGGAGAAAAAAAGTAGCAGCAGAACCCAATGAAAGGAGGAAAAGGCAATGAAACCCAGAGAAAAAAAGGAAAGGAAAGGGATCTTCTGCCGTCGCGCAACAATATATATATATATATATATATATATATATATATATAT
>NW_018164454.1:311858-317473 GCF_001263595.1 Phalaenopsis equestris
GTCATGATACGCGCGCGCGCTCACGAAATGGGAGCGCAAGGGAAGTCAAAAAGCCATCGACAACACAAATGTAACAGAACTACACATTACCCAAGTAAAGTAATCATTACCAAAAATAGAAAATACTATATTTCATTTCATTTTTATTTATTTACAAAAAAGAGGGGGATGTCACGCCAAACCCTTGGTTGCAGCTTAAAATGGAATAATCTAACTAAGCAATTGTTCGTGGCTTCAATCGAGACAAGCCCTGGTGACGAAGCTGCTCATACATAAACTCGTCGCCCAGCTTAAAGTGGTCATTCTGGCTATTCCTTGGCTAAGTGGCGAGGACCTCGCTGACGACCGATAGTTCCAAACACAGCCGCATCATACTCAGAGCCATTGTCAGTATCTATCGATACAAAGTTGATGGTCGGGACTTCAGTTGCTACACCAAAGAAAAAAGATGCCAAAGGCAATTCAAGCTACACACCCAAAATATGCCATCATTAGGATGTGGTGAAAGAAAAAACATCCTCACCGATCTTCCCTAGTCCTCTGCCCTTAGAAAAAAGACCTTTTTTGTAAATCGAAGCCACATCTCAGCTTCAACCGTTGTCTCCTCATGATCTCTTTAGGGAACCACGTCCCCCACAAAAACCTGAATGGACAAACTCCCTCCCGACAGGAACATTCACCTCCAACGAGTGCCCTGTAGGATGATCATCGGGATGGCCTATTACATGCCTCACAACCCTCCCATGAGAAAAGTTCATAGGGAAACAAAAAGAACCAGTTCAACTCTCAAGATCACCGGTCCCTAACTTAGGCACAACTATTTTCCTACTCATCCCTTTCGTAGAAGCTTCACCCATCGACTTGCGCTTCACGTCTGGCTTATGAGCCTTTGCCCACATATCACTTATGGCTTTGAGGAGGGCACTCTTGTTGACAGACAGTACTCCTTCACCAGACATCACAACAAACACACGGAGAGAGAAGACAAAAAAAAAAAAAGAATCAACGAGAACAAAAACGGTGCAAACCTTCCTTACCCCAAGGTCTACTTATAATGATCTGGGCACAGAAACCCAGGGGAGTATATTATTGTGTAATAATGTCTTTTAATTATTTTATACCTGTTAAAAAGATTCTATTATCCTTGTGTGTTGTGTAGCTTCCAAGGAGCAAGTAAGTCGAGGAACTAAATATGTATATGAGAAATGTGTCGGCATTAATCTCAAGACATATGAACGGCTCGGGAAAAAGATATGATCGATCAGGCTTAACTCGTAGATGACCGTCTGATTTGGACTTTGGCGAAGGGAGTGTCATGTTTAAGTGAACTTCTAAAATTTATCTTCTTTTGAAAAAAAAAAAAAATTAATCTTAGTATGATTTATTGTCAATAATTAAAGTAAATCAAAGCAAAGGATATATAAGTTGATGCTTGTCAAAATTTTCTCAATCGTAGAATGATTATTTAACATTTTAGTATTGCATAAAAATTTAGCACATACTTAGGTAATTAAAGTGACAAGTAGAGATGTCATAAGTTATTACATAAAAAAACTTAGAAAGGTGATAAAATGACAGGGCTTAGCCCAATTAAAATATTCATTATGTAATTATGTGTACCCATGTTCACTCTTCTCCTGAGTTAGGGAAGATCAAATTGCAAAGTTGATGTACAATGATATTTCAGCAATAATAGTCGTACCGGGCTGTGAAGATCGTAGTCAATTGATATGGAGGCAATAGTTCTCCGTGAATATTGTAGATGATGACTGTAACGTCAGTTTATTATAGAGGTCATAGTTGAAAGTCATGATAGTAGACGGTCATGTAGGTTGTAGATGGTTTCTTTAAGAGCGACAGTTGACCATAGAGATTATAATAAGGAGCTACAATAACTTCTGTATGTCACAGAGGCACGAGTTGGGAGTTATGTGAACTGTGGGTCCTGTAAGTTATAGTTGGTCGCAAAGGCCATAGCGGGGAGCTGTAATAACATAAACCGCAAAGGCCAGAATTGAGAATTGCATTAGTTTCTGATCATGTAGATCGTAATTGGTCATGTAGGTCGTAGTGCTGAACTAATATAACTTTCGTAGGCCACAGATGTCAGAGTTGAGAGTTGTATGAGCAGTGGACTACGTAGATCGTACTTGGTCACGTAGGTCGTAGTGGTGAGTTGAGATAATGTTCATAGGCCGCAGAGGCCAGAACTGGGATTTGATGGGTTGTGGACCATGTAGGTCATGATGGTGAATAGCGATAATGTTCGTAGTCCACATAGGTCAAAGTTAGGAGCTACATGTATTGTGGATCACATAAGTCTTAATGATGAGTTGCGATAACATCCATAAACCATAGATGCCAGAGTTGGGAGTTGCATGAGCTATTGAAAATTTAGGTCGTAGTTAGTCATGTAGGTCGTAATGATGAGCTGGAATAATGTTTGTAGGCTATAAAGATCTGAGTTGGGAGTTGCGTGAGTTGTGGGTCATGTAGGTCATAGTTGAGAGCTGTGCAAGGAGAGAATTTCATGTCTAGAGAAAGACGTTGTTTTCTGAGTGCGGCAATTATAAGCAGTTATTGCAGATAGTTATTGTCAGATCCTTAATACGACATTACTCATGATAACATATGAAGAGTATGTTGTTACACCATTTATGGGGTGTGTTGTTAAAACAACTTCAAGGGGTGTCGTTATATCTTCTGTGGAGTACATTGTTACACCATCTTTGGGGTGTGTCACTACATCTTCTTTGGGTGTGTTGTTTTACCATCTTCGATGTGTGTTGCTGCACAACGTTCAAGACAATGCACTGCTTCATCGGGTGTTTTGTTTCTTAGCAAAGTATGCCAAAATTCCGCAACATACTACAAGATTTTGCAAGGGATATCATTGCAATGAGTAGGGGCAGTCAGTGAGTGGTGTTTGACGGTGGTCTGCTACTGCAAGAGCTGGTGGCATTCCGTAGACCATTGGTATAGAACAACAGACCTCAATTCTTTCTCCTTCAAGCTCCAGGCTTCCTCAGGTTCAAGGTCTAGGTCCTCCCCTTTTCTTGAAGGGGGCATGACTCTATTTATAGAGTTTATAATAAGTCTCCTTACAAATAAAAAAGGAATTCGGATCACCCTAGCGAATTGCCCGGAAAGATTTTCTCAAACATATGGTGTTTTGTGAAGATTTGAGTGTTTTAATGATGTCATAATTGAGTTACCTTAGGCTCGTTGGATCCGTCTTGTCAAGGCGCTTAATTTTACTATAAGCTTGCTAGATTTTGAATGTATTTAACCTTTTAAATGAGCACTATAAGCTTCCAAAAATGGCTTGAAAGCTCGATTTGAGCTTAATTTGACTTGGATTGGACCAACTTTGATTTCAATGTGTTGTCTCATTGAGATGGTTAGTTTGATTGTAAGTTTGGTGAAATTGGATCTGGATGATTTTAATTGAAGTATGAACGTTTCTTGTTTAAAAAATTACACTGAGATTTGTGTCACATCCCAATATCTGTGTCGGTTGATGAAATTTGTTGATGATATATCATAAGTAATACATTATCTTTTATTAAGAAAAAAAGATCCATTAGAATCAGAAGGGATGTAACTTTTCCCATTATAACTAGCAAAAGTGCTACTTTTACTACTTTTAGATGTTAAAGTGAGCATATCATTGTACAATTTATTAATGTAATGCAAAAAAAAATGAATAATAATATAATTAGCTTCAGTACCATAATATAGAGCAATAGTAAATAAAACATCCCTTAAATCATCATTATTGGCCCGAGAAGACTCAACAATTCCAAAATATGTTATATAACTTTAAACCTTAGGTCCAAAAACATTATTATTTTTGAAATATTTTTAAAATAAGTTTATTACTTTTTTCATTTTTTTTTTTAGCTAAAGGGTGCCAACATGGAGCATCACAATCATCATCTTAGTTGCATTTCTACAACCTAAATCATTACGTATGTCGAATATGCATGATTGTTTCTACTATATTTTTACTTCTAAGTTTTTAAACAAGTTCTTACTAATTAAAGCCTTCTATTATGTGATATATTTTCTGTCATGTGTATGAGGATGCATAGATATGAACTTAGCCCAATTAACATGTTTGGAATCCTCTTGATGGTACGAATATTGATTTTATCACAGTAAGAGTGAGTTGTGACTTCATTTTTTTTACATGTCTCATTAATATTATAGTTGGCTCCTTCCCCTTCCATTACCTTACTTCATTTAATGTTGCTCGTTTTTCAAATGAAAATATTATTATTATTATTCTATTATGTTGCTTTCTTATTTGCTTAAATGAGATCACTTAAATGAGCGAGTTTGTGACAACCTCCTAAGAAGGGAAAAATTCCCTCTAACAATGGACTATTCCAAGATGTCACATTCAATTTGTAACTTGCCAATTTTGTTAAAACATATGCATGATTTTATCATTCTTTAATCTTGTCAGCTTGTCAGAACTTCCTAAGGGGAAAGATCACTCTAACAAAAGACTGTCCATAGATCTCACATTCAGGGTCCGTTTGGGGCAGTTTATTTGGTGATGTGGTGTTTTGATAACACACCTAGCCTGTTTGGATAAACTGTGTTTTGATAGATTATGCGTTTTCAAAACGCTGAAAACAGTGTTTTCACACCGCACTTTTTTTGGTGCGATGATAGCTTTCTGATAGCGGTCTGGCTTTTCTAAAAAAATAAAAATTTATAATAGCCACCGCACCTAGCTTATCAACAAATTATTTTTAATCAGCTTATCAGCAGATTATTCAATAAACTTCAGCTGCTTTGTAACTATATTACCAATTTTGTTACAGCGTGTTCATGATTTGATCATTATTTAATGTTGACATTTTCTTTCTTAACTCTTTTTTTTTACGGGCTTTAGTTAACATAAATATTTAAAACTAGTATCAAAATTATGATTTTACTTCTAAAGTCGATTAAAATTGTGAATTTAACATGCCTCAAACTAAGAGTTAATTAAATTATACGAGTTGCCTCCAAACAAACACATTCTGTAGTTTATATTCATCCTATATTAGTTTTAATTTTCCTACAATCTTATTTTACCTTGAGAGCAAGCATTTTACCTTGAACTACTTGCATAGAGGCTCCAAATTTTGGCCTACTCAATCCAACTTCCATTGAAAGCCCAAAAAGAATCAACTTCCCACTTCTTAGCTTCAAATTTTTTGGGAATTTACATGCATGTCACAAAATCCTCATGCATATCAAACGCCCAAAGTTTGATATTGCATGTATTTACGTATCAAATATCCAAAGTTTCATATTTACACTTATAATATATTAGTGTTATAAACTTGTGTATAAAAATGTTTATTTCTTTTTTAAGAATATAATGATGGTGATATTTTCATGTGATTAAAGAATTTAAGCAGTATGCATGTAAATATGAATATGAAAGTGATAGGCATGTAAATGCCCCAAAAATTTTAATATAATGTCATTATTGCCATCATTTATTTATCTTAGAAGGATTAAAGTTAAGTGAAATACTTTAAGTATTCTCTTAATTAAATTAGGCCATTTACCCATTTAAAAAATATTGTTTAAATATCGTTGCATAATGTAGT
>NW_018164454.1:317573-323289 GCF_001263595.1 Phalaenopsis equestris
ACAACAAGCCATTATCCCACTAAGTGGGGACAGCTACATGAATCATTTTCTCCGTTGTGTTTTATTGAGTCTCTTATTTTCATTTTATTCTAATAATTTAATATTATTTGTTTATATAACATGCCCGTCTTTTTAGGTATACCTCTAACTCTCTAAACATAAATCAAATCTAAAATATCTACTCTCCTAACTAGGTCATTAAATGGTCGGTGTTTAATGTGACCAAACCATCTAAGATGACTCTCTAATTTTATATGCCACTGGAGCCACACCAACCCTTTCACAAATATTTTCGTTTCACATTTTATCTCCAAGTGTTAAGCCACTCATCCACTTGAGCATTCCCATGTCAACAACACTTAACTTAGTTTTATGCTTCTCTTTTATAAGCCAACATTCCGCACTATAGAGCATTACAAGTCTCATCACCATTTTATAAAATTTTACTTGAAGTCTAAGCATTATTTTTCTATCACACGACAGGCCCAATGCATTCCTCCACTTCAACCATCCAACTTGAATTCTACTAATAACATCCCCTATATCATTATCACTTTGATCAATAGACTCGAAATATCTAAAATGTTCGCTCCTTTTAATGACTTGCTCTCCCATTATTACAATCCTGCCACAAGATCTACTACTACTAAAATTACATGCCATATATTCAATTTTAGATCTACTCAAACAAAAGCCTTCAACTTTTAAAGTTAATCTCTATAATTTTAATTTTTTCCTGAACTCTTTTGCTAGTCTTATCCACGAGAAGGATATCATCAACGAAAAGCATAGATCAAGGTACATCCTCCTACAAATGTCCAGAAAAAACATTCATAACTAAAGCAATAAGATATGGGCTTAAAGTCGGATTCCTGATGTAATTCAACAGATTAGGGGCATTTCCATGCATATCACACAATTCTTATGTATTTACATATCTAACACCTAAACTTTCATGTCAGCATACAACACTCTAATCTTGAGTATCACATTAAAATAATACCACTACTAACTTCTTAAAAGTAAACTACACATTTTTCATGCATAGGTTTATGCCGCCATAGTGTTACAAGTGTAAATATGAAACGTTAGATATTAGATATGTAAATACAAAGGAACTGTATGGCATGCATGTAAATTTCCCTTTACTATTGTTTGTTTATTTATCGATTTCACCAATTCATATAAAGCTTTGTAAGTGGCCTAAAAACAACTACATATCCTCCTTGTTTTCTACAAATGCTAGAAAATGTGATATATAGTAGCTCTTGCTTGTTGAACAGAACCCCTTCCCCCCAAACCACCATCTTCCAAGCCCTCTACCACGCTCCCATCTTCCCTACAAGTCTTGTAAACATTACAAAACCTTTCACCGCTCTTACCAAAATGCAACTCAATCCATACCTCGCCTAAATAGTCCCTGAACTCTAAATAAAGGCAAGCACTTCATATTGACAAAGCGCTTTACAACCTCACCAATTTCTCTCCAAATTATCAACAATCATGAAAGGTGCTTTCTTTTATCATGATCCTACAAGAACTCTTCATCATATATGTATCAAAACTAAGGACTTAAATGAGTGTAAAATTGAAGGAGAACGAAGGCACGACTTCAAAGCAACTATTCAACAAGTTCAATTCTTTGAGCCAAGGCTTGTTCCTTCAAAGAAAAGACTAGCATCTTAAAGTAAAGCAACACTTTCAAAGCCTTCTAACAAGTAGATATCAAATTTTCTAAAAGTCAACCCTAAGTTTCTGAAGCTTTAACATTAATTGATTTGTTGTTCTATTGCATTTAATAATCTTAAAAAAAAAACTTCATTTTATTTGGCAAGTCATATAATAATTTGCAGAACTACTAGTAATCCACCAAAATAACCTTACATACCACCAAACACAGATTAAATTGCTTAAAGAATAGTTATTAGCTGTCAACAATGTAAATAATAATAACATCAAGCATGGCATTCAAAAACAAAATCATAGTAATACAACATGCATTTGTAGTTTAATGACACATAAAGCACACCATTTTCCTCTATTCACCACTATTGAGCAGCAATTTTAGTTATGTATTGCGCTTCCCTAGCAGTTCTTTGGTTTTAGGCTGGATGTTTATGTTGGTTTATTATCGAAGGGTTCGAGTAATTAGCATATCCATTCAATAGTGAAGCTTTAGTTATCTCAGTCAACAATTTCTTCTTTTATGATCTCTTTGGTTTGTGTCAAAAGGAGTGCACTCCATCATTTCAAAGGAGTTTCAGAAAGAATGAATCTCAAATGCAGTGTAAAATTACAATGTATTTAGGATTCATTCACTAGTTCATTTTTAATCAATTTGGAATTAACTAAATTTGGGTGAAAAATGTTGCTTGTCCCCACCGATTTCTGCCACTGAAACCTGCGCCGTGGCTTGTCCCCACCGATTTCTGCCACTGAAACCTGCGGCACGGCGCCCCTGCTGCGCCGTGCCACCGGCGACCGCTTGACACCGCCAACCACCTCACCACCTCACATATGTTGCCCACCACCGCAGGCCATCCGTCATCCGTTGCTCATGGCCGCTATACATCATCGTCCACCACATTTGCCCTTCGACTATGTATTTTACATTGATTTTATTTTTTCTAAACCAAACAAAGAAATATCAAGTCCTGCATTTATTTTACATTAAACCAAAGAGCTTAAAGTATTCCAAATACATAACATTACTTTTACATTGTATTTCTTTTTCTGCAAACCAAACAACTAATTAATAGTATTTTGCACTTTTTTTTTTTTTTTTTTTTTTTTTTTTTTTTGGGTAATTACAGCAACAACAAAACCTTTATCCCACTAAGTGGGATAGCTAATATGTGGATTTGAATCAATTAAGTTGGATACAAAATGAGTATACCGCATATGAAATGCAAAGGTTTTAAAAATTTGAATGTCTGGATTGAAGAAAATGAAATGCAAAGTAAAATATCTGAGAATTTCAAACTCACACTCTAGTTCATTTCTCGTGTGTTCCAAACTCTCTGAATTTGGCCAAATTCCAAATACACTGCAAGCTGTGTTCGTTGCCAACCATAGAAAGTGAGATTTGGAAACTTGACGAGTTCGATAAAGTTCATACATGCAAGGACAAAAGATAAAATAAAATTGTTTAGCATAATTTGACACTTAATGCATGCTTATCAGGTTACCAAACTCTCCTTTTAGTTGCATTTGATGATCAAAACACAGAAAATAGACACAGAGTTTCAGCCTTCTGTATTCATAATGACAGAAACTTGCATTAATAAATAAATAAGTTATGCATTAGAATAACCTAAAATTCTGACTATCACTTATTCTTATTTTTCCTTCCATCCTTCCCACGAGATGCAAATTTTTTGCTGGTTTTCTTCTGTAGCTTCCTCCGCTTTGCTAACCCTTTCATAGGTCTTCTCTTAACTGGAAGCTTATGATTCTTTTCCAATTTATTTCCCAGCTTGGCAACTGTATCTACTGGCTCCAAGCCATCATTTTCATTAACAATTTCGCTTGTAGTAACTGTAATAGTCGTATTTGTATTTTCATATGTTTTCGTTGCTGTAAGAAAATCATATTTTATAAGATAAGAACTAGATATTAACAATAACTGAAGCTTTATTACAGGAGAATAAACACATCATGAATAGAGTTGAGAGGTATTTCAAAGCTTTTTCTTACCTGAAACCGAAGGAATTGTGGTTGATCCATCTTCAGCATCATTTTCTGCATCTTGTTCCAAGTCTGAATCAGGCTCCTTAAGCTGGCCCTTTAATGCTAATTCTTTCGCTTCTTTCCTCTTTATTTTTTTTGTGATAGAAATTTTAATTTATTAGTACAGCCAAAAGTAACAAGATTGCCTAGTTGGATGAGTTGTGCCTTAATAAATGATGAGTGACAATATTGCAATTAAAATGACATGAAAATTGGACTTAATATACTATATACAAATTGCAATTTATTGTATGAGCTGACTCCCAATTGAAGAAAACAAGAAGATATTAAAGAAAGAAGTGAATGGAAACAATTTTGGAACATACAGCAACAACAAGCCATTATCCCACTAAGGTTGGCTACATGAATCCATTTTCTCCATTGTGTCCTATTAAATATCATATTTTTATTTAATTCTAAGAAAATAGGATCTTTTTTATACAACATACCCACAAGTCTTTTTAGGTCTACCTCTCAACCTTTCTTAACATAAGTAAAATCTAAAACATCTACTCTCCTAACTAGGTCTTCAAATGGTCGACATTTAATGTGACAGAATAATCTAAGGAGACTCTCTCTAATATTGTCTACCACTAGAGTTACACCAACCATTTCGCGGATATATTCGTTTTCCATTTTGTCTCTAAGTGTAAAGCTACTCATCCACCTGAGCATCCTCATCTCAACAACACTTAATTTTATGATTCTCTTTTACAAGTCAACATTTTGCACCATAAGGCATTGCAGGTCTCACCACCAGCTCATAGAATTTTCTTTAAAGTCTATGTGGTATCCTTTCTATCACACAATAAGCCTAATGCATTCCTCCACTTCAACCATCAAACTTGAATTCTACTAATAGCATCCCCATCCACATCACCATCACTTTTTAATAGCTTAATCATTCACTGTTACAAACCCGTCATTAGATCTACTACTATTAAAACTAGATTCCATGTTTTCAGTTTTAGATCTACTCAAGTGAAAATCGTTAGACGTTAAAGTTGACTTCCATAATTCAAGTTTTCGTAAGCTCTCTCTCCAATTTTACAGCACGAACCATATCATCAACAAAAAGCATAAACTATGGCACATCCTCCGATAAATGTCCAGTAAAAACATTCATAACTAAAGCTAAATCATATGGGCTTAAAGTTGATCCCTGATGTAATCCAATTGAAATAGTAAAAATTTGGTCAATCCATCTTATATTTGAACACAAATAACAGCTCTAATATACATATCTTTAATAACTTAATATAAGCAATATCAACATCTTTCTTTTCTAGCTCTCTAAAATATTTCTCTTGGAACCTTATCATAGATTTTTCTAAATTAATAAAAATCATATATAAATCCTTCACTCTCTCTACACTTCCCCATCAAATCTCTCAATATATGAATAGCTTCCTTAGTAAATTTGTCTGACATGAATCCAAATTGATTTAGAGAAATATTTGAATCACATCATAACCTAAGTTTAATTACTCTCCCATAACATAATGTATGGGGCATTAACTTTGCTCATCTATAATTTAAAAACTCTTGTACATCTCCTTTATTTACTCTTTTTCCACTCATCAAAAATATTTTTAATTTTAAAATAATATTAAAAATTTTAGTAAACTAAGAAATTCTTAGATCTCCTAAATATTTTCATACTTCTATTGGAATTGCATCTACTATTTTTTTCATACATCATTTTCTTTAATGTCTCCTTAACTTTCATTATACTAAAGCTACAACAAAAATTAAAAATATATATATTATTATTTACAATATCAAGATCACTAAAGTCGATTGTATTTTCACTGTTTTCATTGAATTTTTTTTTCAAAATATCTCACCCACCTATATTGAATATTCTCATCTAAAAAACTCATTTTGATTTTCATCTTTCACTTCATTTGAATTAAATTTTTACTTTTTTCTCTTTTTTTGGCTTATATATATATATATATATATATATATATATATATATAAGGAA
>NW_018164454.1:324110-347489 GCF_001263595.1 Phalaenopsis equestris
ATATGTATTCAACATTTCATCATAAAATTTGAAATTAATATTCGATGTTGGGTATTTAAATTTTCACTTGAAACAACCTTCCAATTTTTACAATCTCGACAATCTATTTTTCTCATAAGAAAATAATTAACTTTTATTTTATTAAATTCATTCATATAAATAATATGTTTATTTCTTTCTTAAATAAAATATTAGTAATAATAAAATCATAAGCTAAAGTAAAATTCAATGACTAACTTTTTTATTAATCACTCCAAAATAATAGCCATCATGAATACTTCCAAAATCTTCTACCACTCTACCTATATGTCCATTTAAATATCCTCTAATAAGCATTCTTTCTTCAAGAGGTGTCATTTGTATTAATTCTTCTAGATAATTTCAATTTTTTTCTTTTGAACATATATTTGAACTTACTTGGAGAGTAAGCACTTATAACATTAAGAAGCATAGTATCAACAACAATCTTTAAAGCTATAGTTATATCTCAAATTCTATTAATTTTTATAACATTATCTTTCAAACACTTATCTATAATTATACCTACACCATTTCTAGTACGACTCCTACCTGAATACCAAAGTCTAAAATCTAAACTATCAATCTTCTTAGCCTTTTCTCCAACTTATATAGTTTCGTGAATGCATGAAATATTTATTTTCATATAAACCATAATATCTATTAATTCTATTAATTTACCTGTGAGAGTATATATATCCTAAGTTTCTACTCTAACATTAGTTTAATGAACTAACTTATTTACCCACATCCATCCATAATGTGAGAAATCTTACTTATTTAACACTATATCGAGGTGACGGAGAAGAAGAACTTGTACACTTTTCATTATATTTAGGTCATATAACATGTCTCTTTCATGGGATTTCTTAACATTGATACAATGATTCAAAGGATTGGTTCTTGGCTATCTAACGCAATCCTTCACTTTTTGCATCCATGACTTGAAACTTGATAATAACAATGTTAAACAATTTGAAAACAAAAAAGGGTTGTAGGAATACTTCATTATTTTGTTGATTTTCATGCTCTACCTTGCCCAAAATATTAGATATAATAGAAGTGGTAGTATGTTGAGGCTGTGAAATTTTCCTAAATATCTTCTAAACACTTTTAGTCAATTTAAGCTCCGTTCACATCACATCTTACCCTAAATGAAAACTCATAATTTCGATGATAGGTGCATTTTGCAATCTTCAATCTTTGGTTTGCAGATTCCCTTTAAGCATTCCAATTAAGGTTACATTCAGCTTGATCATTTGTGCATTATACTTCACCATTCACTCAAGCGCATAATATCCACCAAATTGTATGTAGCTTTGTCCATTTCTAAACCACCCTAATAAACAAGACAAATTTTAATCTCAAATGTAATCAAGAAACTTCTGACTGCATAATTGGAAACAATTTTTTCAACCGATTGCAGTCATAATTCGTTATGTCAACAAGAAATATCAGATGCTAATTTCTTGTCCATATTTTGAATTTACCTGTTTCCTCACATGTGTCTAAACCACCAAATTTGGTGTTATGAATCGAAGGATCTTCAATCAAAATGAATCAGCCAACCTAGACAACCATTTAGGTCAATTTGACTCGAATAGGTTACTTCAAGATAACTCAAGTTCCATTAGATCCAAATGGTTTACTTCAAGGTAACTCAAGTTCCATTAGATCCAAATGAAACCACGTTTAAAGGCTACATGTCAACTAAACTATAAAGATTGAATTCAGGCATCTACACAGCACTAAATTGCCACATAATTAAGAAATGCCACATCATCAAGAAGGGCCACATTAACAAGCTGCTCAAAAAGGAGCTTGAAGAAACCGGCTTTCTACCTATCCAAGGCATTGTAGGCCTCCCCTTGTTTTGCTCTCTCTTTGCTACACTTCCTAAGAGAGGTTAGCAGTTCGTTATCCTTTTCGCAATTTTTAAACTAGGCAACTACAAACTACTAGTATTTGAATTTGAAGCTTTAATTCTAGTTTGTTAATAGATTTTTTATCTTTTCATTATTATATATATATGATATGTTTGAATTTGAAGCTTTAATTCTAGTTTGTTAATAGCTTTTTTATCTTTTCATTATTATACAAACCTAAATGTAATCACACTTCAATAGAAAAGCGTCAAACGGTTCCAGACTCTTTGTAAGGGGTCCATTTTAGCCCAAGAGTTTATAAAAGAGTCAATTTAGCCCCGCTTCTCTCAACATGGAACAATTTTAGCCCATATTAAAAAAGAACGAAGACTAATCCTCTCTCTCTCTCTCTCTCTCTCACACACACACACACACGCACGCACGCACGCACACACACACATAATTTAGATTTAGATCCAATTCCATAGGAAGTTCGATCAGGAATTTCTAAAACCTCTAAAATAAGTTGATATGGGCTTAAACAATGAATCTTTTACTCCAACTTTAAGTTTAAACATAACATCCAGATCAAGAAAAGGCTCACCAAAGCACTCCATAATCCAAAAAACTTAGACACATCTTTTCTAATAGCCTTTTGTTACCTTTTTATGGTATCATGCTTCATGTGGGAATATGAAATGGTTTTATGGTCAAGTAACATAACATAAGGGGCAACTTGCCTACTAAGTAGAAATGTGTAAAAAACTGAGAATAATTAAAAATTTGAGTCATAGAAAATTTAAATTATGCCAGGTTAATAAGACAAATGTTGATGTAAACACATTTCTCACTACAAGTATCACAACTTAGCAACGAGTATTAATAAAATTTCATAGAGCATCAAAAAAATCAAAACTGCATCAAGTGCAACCAAGTATTAATTTCTTATTTATGTTGAACATAAAGAAGCTTTTTATAATCATGCTTAAATTGATGAACTTATTTGATATTAAATGAAATATTTTATAATTTCGAATATGAGGGCTGATTTCTTGTTTCCCTAGTCATTCACTAACAAATTAGTACTGAAAAAAAGTAGATATGAGGAATGAAAAGATTGTATTGAAACCAAGATGTATATACTTCCCTAAAATCCACAATAAAATAGATGAAGTTATCTTAAATAAGCATAAAGGTGAAGATATCACAAAAAAAAGGCTTTTGTGTGTGATCTAGCATAATCTTGAATGTCATCAAATCTTGTGCCAAACTGAATTTACATGATTTCCTACTTTCAGGGTAAAGAATCTAAACTATTATGAAGAAACCTAAACTCAGATTTGAGATTTTGGAATACTGGACGATTATTTTTATTATTAGAAGAGGCGAAAGAGATCATCCTAATGTGACTCAATATTGACACCAAAACAAAAAATACTTCAGGGTCAGATTCCCTGGGTGAAGTTGAGAGAGCTAGCTTAATTATGTCACAAGTCCAATATGAAGAAAAGGGAAGAACAATAAGAACAAAAGCAAAAAAAAAACCAAGGGAAGAACAATAAGAACAAAAGCAAAAAAAAAAAACCTTTTTTTTTTTTTTGTTACGTTTTAAATATATTCTAAAAAAGATTAAAAAAATGTTATAGTACTCATGCAGCATGGTTTCCCCTAACAATAGCTCAAAGATTTCTCTACTTAGTCTGGATCATTCTATAGTCTAAAATTAACTAGGCCTTTAGAATCAATTGATATACTTGTGACTTTTTCATGATAATTAGCTAGAGTTTCAGCTAGATTGCAGGTACAAATTCAAACAATTATAGAAGTTCGAATTAAAATTTTGGGCCATTTACATACATACCACCCAATTTCCATATCTTTACAAATCTAACATCTAAATTTTGCTTTTTATACTTAGCTTTTGCTTTTTATACTTAGCTAGATTGTAGGTACCAATTCAAACAATCATAGAAACAAGAATTAAATTTTAGGGGCATTTACATACATACCACCGAATTCCCATAAATTTACATAACTAACATCTAAATATTTTCTTTTACATTTAGACAAACCTAATCTTTCATATCACATAAAAATACCATCAATTTTAACTTTTAAAAAGCAAAATACCTCTTTTCAAACACAGGTAAAGCGGTATGCACGTTAAAATTGTTACGTATAGGAGTCAGATATGTAAATACAAAGGAATTTAGTGGAATGTATGTAAATCTTCCTAAATTTTTATGAGAACACATTCTTAGAAACAACACCAGAAAATACATACAAAAATATGACTAACACAGCTTTGGTTAAAATTTTTGTTAGTTGTAGAGCAAGCATCCATGGCATGCAATCCTATGAAATACAAACCTTCTTACGGGCCATAATACGCATTTGCCTTTCCTTCTCATGTAATTGTTTCTGAGCTTCTTTCCTCCTCTTATCCTTTCTCTTCTGGAAACCAGTAATAAAGTCCCTGTCAAGGAAAAATAACTCTTAGAATTTTAACAGGCACAGAAAAAACATGGATTCACACACCACATATAAGCTAAATCACCATTATTCTACTTCATACTATTGCAATGCACAGTATATTAAGGTGAAGTATGCCGTTGAGCTAAACTACTTCTCATCTTACAGACACTAGGGCTGCGCAAAACTGTTTCAACTCCAAATGAAAAAAACACAGCTTGATGCTATAAAGAATGCTCTTTTACGTACCTAACTGAGAAACAAACTCGACTAACTACATAAAATCATTCATTAAAACAAGTTAAAAAACGAATCTTACTTTCATTAAGGAGGGGGAAAAAGGAGGTAAGGAACCTTAGGTTTTTCTCGTCAAAGGCGATGGAGAGGCCTCTGTTTCGGAGAGATTTCTTGTTGATGTGGCGAGGAACCATCACCGTCGGCCTCTGCCCGACCACCACGCCTTCGTCGAACTCCTGCTCGTCATCCATCCCTGGCCACTACCGCCGCTCCAACGATGCCGATTTACCGGGAAATATCAGTATGGGGAAAATTAGGGATTTGAATTCGAGGTTAAAGAATTTGCGATGCAGTGATGCGCAATTATTCTTTGTTGATACTTTTGAACTCCGGGTTGTTTCTCTCGATAAATATTTGTGTACGTCCAGCAGGAGGGAGGATACGGGGGTTATATGGGCTTTATATCTCTTTATATCTGATGTAATCTCCTATTTCTATTTTCATATATTATAAATTATAGGTACATTACAGTGAGTATAACACAGTTATAAATCCTTAATATCATCCCTGTAACTTATAAACGTACTCAACTCCGCGTACGTTAGACGTACACAAATATTTATTATTTTTTTGGGCATTAATTTCCGCTGATATTATTAGTGTTATTTTATTATTCAAAGCACTTAAACCCGAAACAAAATGGAAGATAATTTGTCTTTTTAGAATAGGGAATACCATTTATTTATGGCCCTGAAAAAGTCGAAAAAAAAAAATGGATAGAATGTTTCAATTTTAGATCTAGTTCGGACAGGACCTGATTGATAATAAGTGTAAAACCAGCCAGCTCGAGGGTCTGTTCGAGGTAGCTTATTTTATGCGGTTGCATTTTGAAAACGCATCTGGCTTGTTTGGGTGAACTGTGTTTTGGCAGCTTATGCTTTTCAAAATGTTGAAAACTGTGTTTTTGAACCGCACTTATAGATGCGGTGGTAGTTTTCTGACTGCAATCTGGCTTTTCCAAAAAAGTAAAAATTTGTAATAGCTCTCGCACCTAACTTATCAGCATATTATTCAATAAGTTGCAGCTGCCTCTTCCCCAATCAGACCCTGAAATTTTTTTTTTGCCTCTTGAATATGATCTATCCGGCTTGAAAAATGACCTAACTTGCTCAAAAAGGAACGATCTGGCTCAAAAAAAGATCGATTCGGCTAGAACGTTTGCCCGATTCGGCTTGAAAAGATGCTTGATCTTTTCAAAATTGGACAGCTTACAAATTTTACAACTGATATCTATAAAATACAAATATTAAATTAAGTTATACAAATTAAGATTAAGGGTCTGTTTGGGGCTGTTTGGGGCAGCTGTAGTTTGGGGCAGCTGTAGCTTATTGAATAATCTACCGATAAGCTGATTAAAAATAATCTGTTGATAAGCTAGCTGCGGTGGCTATTACAATTTTTTATTATTTTGGAAAAGCCAAACCATAGCTAGAAAGCTGCCACCACCACCGCACCTAGATATGTGCAGTGTGAAAACGCTGTTTTCAACATCTGGAAAACACATAAGTTGTCAAAACACAGTTTACCCAAACAGCAGTTTACCCAAACAGGCAAACACATTTAACCCAAACAGGCAAGGTGCGTTTTCAAAACGCCACCGCACCAAATAAGCTGACCCAAACGGGCCCTAAAGCTCAAAAAAAACACCCAAAACATAAATAATACAATTTTTTTTTATTCAAAAAGTGTACGGAATTTAGAAATTACAAAATTACAACTTATATGGCCAAAAATATAAGATTGTACAAATCACAAAATTACAATTGTTTACTATAAAATACTTGAATTAAATTAAACACAACATCAAAATTTTGAAATCTTGATGTCTTTTGGTTGGTCGATAGGAATACTAGGTCCAAAGTTATCAGGCTAGGTGGTGTGACTTGAAAGTATGAATTTAACTATGTATTATTGTCTTACAAATGACAATACACTTCTATACCAAGATTCTAGATAATCCGTTTTGTCTCTACGGCTTACTTGCATAATTACTCCACCAAAAATACAATTAAATGCACAAAACATCCAACCAAATCACCAAATAAGATATAAGTGTAGCACCCATTTATTATTACAATGCAAAAATATGAGAAAAAAATAGCAAAAAAGCATACCAATACTCAATATGTGAGCATATAGTTGTTGATGCTAAAATAAAAGGAACAAGTGTCCTTCATTGTCAACAATACAATAATATATTAACAAGAGAAGAAAAAAATCATGATCAGCAGTCAGAACAAGGGAAAAAAATTACGTACGTCAATCGTACGCAGAGATGTGTACGTAATAGGGTACACGTGCGTTATACGGGGGTTACAGGAGAGTTACAAGTGTGTTATAACTTCCTTGTAACTTTCGTATAACTCACCTGTAACTCGCGTTTTTATTTTATCTATTGGGGTTACAAGATTACAGTGGGGTTACACGGGAAGTACAATGGGGTTATAACCCCTTGTAATCCCCGTGTAACCCCTGTATAACCCCCGTGTACCATTTTACGTACGTAACTCCTAACCCCCGTGTACCATTTTACGTACGTAACTCCTGCGTACGTTTGACGTACGTTCAACTATCATTATGTTTCAGTTAAAACCGTTATTTTTTCGTGCTAGACTTATGGCTTAGTTATTTATCAAGTACTGATATTTTAAATTGGGGCTGAAAATGTCGAAATATTTCAGCCCATATTAGAGGAGTCCGGAGATCAAATTGAAATTTTTATATACTATGGGACTAAATTGACCCACTGCAAAGAGTCAAAAGACTATTTTGACACTTTTCTTGTTATTTATTTATGCTACACTTTGATTACTAAATGATGTTCATGTGCAGTGAGATCAAGGAGAGGATAAAGAAGACCAAGGATGAAAAGAAAGCTAAAAAAGCTGAGGTTTTGGCCAAAACTGTGAAGACACAAACAAAGAGCAACATCCAGAAGGGCCCTAAAGGACCTAAACTTGGCGGTGGTGGTGGGAAGCGCTGAAATTTTTCTTATACGCTTTACCTATCTTCTTTTTTTTTATTATTAAGTTTATGTAACGAGACTCCATATTGGCAGTTTTTTAGTCCATGGTGAACATTTTCCACCACACTGAACTATTAATTTATGAATTATGTCCTTTAACCAAACTTCTTTTAAGTATGACTCGATGTCAGACTTCTGTGAAAGTAAGAAGCCCAGTTGAATAAATGAAATTATATAATTAAGTCAAATCATCAAGTGAATTATTACTACATCGTGTTATAATTGGTGCATCAACTTGAGAGTTAGAGGTAGAGGTTTCTCTAACTCTTTATCAACATATTGTCTATCAACAATATAATAAAAATATATCTCAATGTTTTTTTATTTCGAGATGTCTTTTTTTTCATTAAGAATATCAGCGTCATAAATTTGAGTGTAGTAATAGCCGATGTGAATAATTTCATTATAGGATCCAAAATATAAGCAATTGAGAATAACATAAAATAACTTAGGTAGTTGATCAAATACTTATCAAATTTTGACTTCATGATCGTTGTCATGTTTGATATAAAAAAAGTATGAGATAAATATTTTCTATCCAATATTTTTTAATGAGTATTAAATTTGGAAAAAATTATTTGTTGTAGGATAACTTGAACATGAAAAAATCTTAGTTATTCCATAGAAAATATGAAGCAATTCTTTGATCTTAGCAAACAGATTTTCAATCAATGTTAGATGATAATCATGCATAATTAAGTTTTCGCAAAATATATTCAATAAAGACAACTTTATAATAAAATACAGAGTCTAGCATTTTGTATGCAGAATCATGCATAATTAAGATCTCGCAAAATATATTCAAGAAAAACAACTTTATAATAAAATGCAGAGTCTAGCATTTTGTATGCAAAGTTTCAATATGTTGGCATATCAATACATAATAATTTTCTTATAGACAAACCAATCTGTCTTGCAATCACACCAAATTTATGCAAGCTACTCGGGAATCGCTTTGTAAATATGATTGTATCTTTAATCTTTTCAATCATCTTACCAATTTCTTTCAACCCATCTAGAACCATCAAGATTAAAATATCGGCGACATAACGAACATGAAAAAAAATCAACCGTAATGAGAAAAACAAACCTTCTGGAAATAATACTTCAAATTTCTAGCAATCAAATCATTGGATGGTGCATTATCCCAAATAATGGTGATGATTTTATTCTGTAAAACTCAATGCAATAAACATTCAAAAATTACTTTAGATATTGCAACCCAGCTATGTAGAGAATCTAAATCATTAAAACTAAATATCCTAGAATTAGGATTGTGAGTGTGTCGATCTAGGGGTAGCTTGAAATCAGATCGAAAAAAAATTATGGATAAAAATTGAAAATCTGATCGAATGTTTCAACTTTCAATCCCGCTTGGATCGGAATCGATCTATTATGAGCCAGCTCAAATTTATATTTTTGGCTCGTGAGTTTGATCGATATGGCTTGAATAGATTCAATCCGTGTCAAAAATGATCGATACAACTCGAAAAAGGATCGATACAGTTTGAACATCGCTCAAAAAAATGCTCGATCTGACTCAAAATTTGGCAAATTATAAATTTACAATTGATAACATAAAATTACAAAAAAATTAAGTAAAAGTGATATAAAGCAAGATTTGAACTAAAAAACACTCAAAGCATAAATAGCACCAATTTTTTTTTATTGAGATTATAAGGAGTTTACAAATTACAAAATTTACAACTTACATGGTCAAAAATATAAGATCTGTACAAATTATAAATTACAAATTTACAATTCATAACTATTAAATAAACAAATTAATTAAATACAATGTAAAATATTGAAATCTTGATGTCTTTCATCCTCTAAAGTAAATTCCTTCAATAATACACAAAAGTTGAACTTAAAGAATGATTATATATGGATCCTGGGAAGTGGCATATGCCATACCACATAGGACATACCTTACACTTGTGCAGGAAGAAATAGAAACAAAAAAAAAACTTTTGCATTCATTAAAACTAGATAAATACAATGCTCAATTTTTCAGTTCAGATAAAACAGTCAGCTTCACAAATGATAGCACTGTCCAAGTCATTTTCAAATTCATTTTATAGGAAGTTCAAGTCCAAGTCCAAGAAGGCAAGAAATAAATATGTAAACATTGAGAAATATCCACTAGAAATTTCAAAAAATCATATAATAACAAAATTAAAGTTTTAAAAAAATGAACTCATTTTGACTTCAAATAAAGTGCACTCTTGTTAACAACTTGTGGAATTATCCCATCTTTATTAGCTAGCAACACCTCTCTTAAACCCGAACACAATTGACAAAGGAAAAGTAATAGTATCAGTATTATCAAAAAAATATAGAGCCAATATTGTTAATCCTTTATAAATTGAAAAAACCAGTTTAATCAACCAAGTCAAATAAACCAAACAACCAAACAAAATAAACTAATGCGTCAATACTGACAGCTAAGCCAAGCCAAAAAAAATTAGTCAAGTGAAAGAACAAACCAACCAAAACAATATTAGTCAGGTGAAAGAACAAACCAACCAAAACAATATTAGTAGGTGAAAGATTAACTTACACCACCAGCCAACCAAGTCAAGTCAAATAAAAAAATAGTCAAGCAAAATAAACCAATGTACTACTGTCCTGACATCCAAGCTCAGAAGTTTCCCAGAGTAATGCAGTAAACTTCATTCAAATTTACCTGACAAATGGTTTAATTTAAAAGTATGAATTTAACCATGCATTATTGCCGATACCATGAATTAAAAGCTTAAAAACATAAAATAAAAAGACACTAATTTATCCTCATAAGTCAAAATACACTCATATGCCAAGATTATAGATAAACAGTTGAGTCTTTTTGGCTGGCTTACACTATTACACCACAAAAAAATGCAATTGAATGCACAAAACATCCAACCATATCACTAAATGAGAACCAAGTGTAGCACTCAATCATTATCGAAGATACAAAAATACGATAGCAATGGAGCAAAAAAAATCATCCTAATACTCAATATCCGGACAATATAGTTGTTCATGATAAAATAAAAATGAAAAAAAAGTGGCATTCATCACTAGTAATATGATAATATAGTAATAAGAGAAAAAAAATCCATATGTTTTCATTTCTTTCTTTTTTTTATATTTTGTTTAAAGAAGTTGTTAGCTTGTCTATCATCGTATACTTCCTTTTTCTAAATAAGTCTCTCTCACAGATCATATGAATGATCGAGAGAAGAATGAACCAAAAAAGCTGAACATACAACGAAGGCGAACAAACAAGAGAAATAATGTGTAGAACTTCTTTGCGACAAACCTCGCAACGATATGCCAAGCATACACGCCCGAACAAGATCGAACCGAAATAGCTTGTGTCCAATATCCATGAAAGAATGCCTACAAAAGCTACCTACAACCAGAGATTCATGTGTGTTTGCTTGTTTTGGGGTCCAAAGTGCTTCCAATGGGACATATCCACTGAGTTAATTTTATCTTAGAGGTTGCTCATTAATACTCTTGATTTGGTGAATTCTGCTTACATTTAAAGTGACAACTAGCATTGGGATATCAAAGGACAGTTATTTCATAAGGAAATGCTCTAATGGTTTTAAAGCTCTCGCTAAGTCATAAAGCGGAGATCGAGTATCTCACGGTCCTGTATGGAAAATGGACTCATTGACACATAGAGCCTAACAAATAACCATATCATCCTCACGGGATATTCTGATATGTCAAAACTCTTCTAGGCTATAAGATCAAAAGAAAAATTGTCATATCCCAAACGGGTCACAGTTTATCGATACTCGGGCCATCAAGATGATGATATCAATGATAGTAGGAGGAGAGACAAGGCTCAAAGTGGGTAGTCAAAGGAAGAGATGAGTAATCTCTAATAGATAGAGGTAGCCATGTCAGAGTACCATGGACACGTCATCTCAAGTCATAAGGACCTTAGATCCACCTGATTATGAAAGTAGTCAACCCAACAAGTCCAGAGAGCCTCGGTCTGCAATCTGTGAATTGTTTCGTCCGTGGGAACATCAGTCAAAGGAACAAAATTTTATCATATGACTATTGGGTGGAGCTCAAAGTGGTGAGACATATACCCGCCAAAGTGATAAGGATTCCATTGCAAAAGAGGGGAAAGAAAGGTTCAACTACAAAGCTGGAAACACTCCCGCCAAAGGACTTACAGACCATCTAGATCAAGAAGCCTTTTAACGACTTATGCGCACTTGACAACCATCTGAGTAGAAATCTATGTTGGGTCAGTCATGTTGGAGAAGCACCGAGGCTTCTCCTCAGGACATGCAATATTATGCAATTATTTATTCAAGTCCTACTGTGAAGGCCTTATTAGTATGACTTGGGTGAAAGTAATGCCACACAATCAATTTAAAATCTGACCTGAAGGCTATGTAGGAAAATAATAGTGCATATTTAAAAGTCATGAATTTTTGTCCTAAACTTAATTTATCTTGAATTTTTATTAGAATTTTGTAGAAAAACTTTATAAATATTTTGTCTTAAAGAGCCTAAGTGACAACACTGAATTCCCAAACTAAAACACAATCCAAAAAAGGGTAAAGTTAATCCAAGCATACAAGCACGCAAGAACGATAGTAAAATAAGCTAAATATAAAATAATAAAAGGTCGATGTCGCTAGGTCAGTGACATACCATAGAGAAAAAAAAGACTGTCAGGCACCACATAAGGGCATGTTTGGTTCTAATTCTATATATCAATGAGATTTATAATTAATGTACGAGACTCGGGCAAGAAAATCTTGGTCGCCGACACATGATTACACCCGCCCAACATTAGAAGTCATGCCTATACCTTATTTCTAATCAAACCTAAGTGAGATTGGACTCTCTAAGCTTTTCAATTACCTTACCATTTTCTTTAAATCATCTTGAACCATCAAGTTGAAAATATGATCTACATAACAAACATGAAAAAAATCTCCCATAATAAGAAAACCAAATATTATAGTAAACAATCATTTCAAATTTGTAGCAGTCGCATCATTGGATGATGTATTATCTACGGTAATGGTGCTAACTTTATATTATAAATCACATTGCAAAAAACTTTCAGGAATTGCTGCAGATATCACAACCCCGATATAAGGAGGAACTAAATCTTTAAAGCTAATTGTCCTTAAATGTGGTTTACAATCAAAACTAATATATTGCTCATTAATTCATATATAAGCAACTGTTTAACTTGATGTCTAACAATCGCTAGTGAGTGAAACTCTCCCAACTAATTTCAAATGCTTTTTTGGTTTATCTTTCTCGAATTCATACACTTTTCACCCTTCTTGATAACAAACCTTAAAATTTTATGATAGTTTATTGATTTAATCAAAATGTTAAATCATAAATGTTCGACAGTCATGAACAGATATTCATCCACAATAATCATCTTAACTACAATATTTTCTATTTTACTATGTCATATGTAGATGAAACACATAAATCAGAAATAGAATCAGTTTAAGCTAAAAAGTTCTTACTTTTTTCTTATCTCTATCTTCAGTTTTACTATAGTTATTTGCCCTAAAATGTTTGCTCATTTGAGAGGTGGTGTTAGTCTCTTGTTTCACATAAGACTTTACACAATAATTGCATTTCCATTTCTATCTATATACATATTTTCTACTGGTGTTTTAGTAAAACAACTACATACATCTGATCTTTGTCTTTTATCTTTCGTATCTTCATTTGATGTAATTCCACCTATACACTCAGTAGGAGCTATTGCTACATCGACTCACTTGCAAAACTATTAAGTTTGCTTCGAGATTGGCTAATCATTGCTTCTATAAAAATTTACAACATTTAAGTTAATAAATAATCAACAAATATATCATAAATAAAACTATAAAAAAATTTAAATAACTACCATGGTCCCATTTGCTAAACAGTAAGTTTTAAAAAAAAAAAAAAAATCTTCCAATCACAACCAAGTAGCTACCATAAAAAAAAGTGCCTTGGAGCTTGCTCAAAAAATCACTTGCATCTGGCACTTAACCATCTTCTAAATTCTATTTAAAATATGAATATAGTGAGCATTGAATCATATCTTTATGTAAAAGTTGCATAACCCATTGTTATCTTGTGCTATTGTTGATTAAGAAGAACTTGCATACCCATTGCTATCAATGTATATAACTATTTCATGCCTAATTCAAATATATAACTTTGATAATCTAATTTATATGTCACTCAAATCATTAATATCTTATAAAAAATTTGCACAATTTTAATGTTTAAATAGTGGAATACAACTTTTCATTCATAGATAAGGTGACATATATGTAAAAATTGAAAAATTTTTATTTGCGATATAAATCATATTTTCTTTCCATTGAATTGAGTGGAATCAAATATTAATCTCTTCAAATTTGAAAAATTCGATTCTAAACTGTAAGGGTTTGACAATGGAAAAATATTACATCAGATCTTCTAACGTAGAGCTAAATTCGGATTTGAATATTCGACTGTGTTACGGGAATATTCCATTTGCGTTATTTGTAAAAATGATGTGTTATTCGAGTATTATATGATATTATTCAATTATTTTGCGGTGTTATTGGAATATTTCCCTGTTTTACTTGATTTGGGGTATATGAAATTCTTCTATTAATTTTTATATATTGTTTTATAGCATTTTTGGCACATTAAAATATATGCATTAAATTATATATTTTATTTAAGATGAGTTAATACCATTGAATTTGGTGTGAGTTAAAGATAAAGCATTTAATAAGTAAATATAAAAATTTAGGTGTTAAGTATACAAATAAATAAGTATTTGATGGCTGAAAGCCGGTTTTAAATTAATTTAACTATTAATAATAATCAATAATGTACATTAATAACTTAATGAATAATGATATTTTTTTTTATTCAAGGATTTACATTAAAGTGATTAGAACATATCTTAAAGTTTTTTATGAAGAAAAAAACGGAAGATTAAAGGTCTCTTTGGGGAAGCTGTAGCTTATTGAATAATCTGCTGGTAAGCTGATTAAAAATAATATGCTGATAAGCTAGGTGAGGTGACTATTACACATTTTTATATATTTGGAAAAACAAGATCGCAACCAGAAAGCTGCCACCGCACCTAACCTAGATAGGTGCAGTGTGAAAACGCTGTTTCCAACGTTTTGAAAACACATAAATTGTCAAAACACAATTTACCCAAACGGACCCTAACATAAATGCTATTCAATTACCATGTATTTACATACATATAACACTAAGCTTCAATTTTTACATATGTATATAATAACTTATCTATGCACGAAAAGGTGTATTTCATGTTTTAAATTTTAAAATTGGGATAATTTTGATATGATATGGAAGATTTGGGCGGCATAAATGCAAAATATAATGTTTAGGGGTTCGAGATGAAAATACATAAGAATTGGGTGATGGTATGTGAATGACCCCAAAAATAATTTATAACTGGATTAAAATAAGATAATGCTCACTCAGAACAAATAATATAAGATTTTGGTTAAAATGAAAAGTTCTTTTGCATCAATCAATGCAAAAAAAAAATAAAAAAATAAAAAAATTAGAAGCCCACTTAAGATGAATTTACATTGAAAAATATTTCTTAAATTCAAATTTATTGAATTTAGTAAATCCAAGTTAAATACAACAGTAGCCAAATATTATATGTCCGGACGACCAATTATTTGAAGTCATATCGTCATATATCTCATTAACTAATAGACAATATAACGGTCGATGATTAGCCGCTGGATCCGTTGGCACGGATGTGCGGAAGTAATAATTTTTCCTATACATGTTATACATGTAAGGTGAAAGTGTCACTTTAGGTTCAATATTTGAAGTTTTGAACCAGGTGTTGGGGGAGAAATGGCGGGCATCCCATAGAGCCCTAAAAACCAGACGTCACCGTTAACCTTTTGCCTCCTTACAGGATCAAATTATGGCATTATGCTAAATCCTGGTTCCTTGGCTTAACAAGGTCCAATGGAGAACAAGTTACCCGTCAGATGCAGCGAGAACGAGAACGTTGCTCTGCATCTCTGGACGAAGAGGAAGGAGATGGCAGAGAGCGGTGGGATATCGGACAATCTCGAAATGACGCTTATTAAAGCCTACCGCAGCATCTGCAGCTCGAAGACTCCTATCAAGTCCCTCAAAGATCTTTCTCAGATTAAGTAGGAGGCATATTATTTGTAAATCCTTGTTAAAACCCTAATTTTTCGTTCAAGGCAAATATTCTGAATTGCCGACTCATGGCAGGGGCGTAGGAAAGTGGATTATAAGGCTAATGAATGGCTTTTTTCCCAATGATACGCCCGCGGGTGCTTCTCCGATAAAAAATGGCCCCCAAATCGGTAAATTGGTTCTGGTTTCGGTTCTTCTCCTTGCTGTTGAGGTTCCCTGTTCAATATTTTAATAAGATAAATCGTGTGTTTCATCAATTACGCTAATTGAAGCTTGAAGCTTTCCTCAGGGAAGAAACCAAAAGGACCTAAGCGATATGTTCCACAGAAGAATTCCGCGGCATATGCATTATTAATTACACTTTACAGGTATGTGAGAGTTTATTTGCTTTTCTATCTGGGCAGCTGCTTATAGTTTTATCTTAACAAGCATATCCTGATGATGTTCAGGGGAGTTGTGGATGGTGTTAAATTTATGAAGAAGCAAGAGCTAATTGACGCTGCTGAAGCAAGTGGACTCTCACGGAATTCAATAAGGTTAGTGGCTCATCTATCTCTGGTGCGTTTTTGCATGATAAAGATGCTTGCTGATTTCAGCTTCTATTGAAGGCCTGATAAAGTAAAAGGGAAACCTGGGCAATTTGGGTGCTCACCCAGGGACTGGTATACTGGATGGAGTTGCATGAAGACATTGACATCAAAGGGATTGGTTGCAAAGTCTAGCTGCCCGGCTAAGTATGCTTCCTTTCTCATGTTTTGCTAGCTGATAACTTCAATGCTAAGCCATAACACTAGTACAGTTTTATGTGTGCTGTTTTAATTATGTACTTATTTTTACACTTTCATTAGTCTGAATTTCTGTTGGTTCTTTTAAGATGTTTTCTTTTGAAGATGACTCATATCCCCTTTGCCTTGATTCACCTTATTGGAAGTTTGAGTAAAGTAAAATGTAATTTCTGTAACCATCTTGCCAATCTCTTGTATCATATTCTGTAAAATGATTTCCTGCAGTATGAGTGCCAAGAGCTAGCCAATATAGTACTACCTTCCAGGAGACTTGCATTTTCATGCTAGAAATAGCAGAACACACACCATGCTTGATAATTGTTGCCTTTGTGGGCATGGATTTCATACTTAGAAGAAGTAATTTGTATTTTAGGCATAAATAATATTTTTGCTAACTGCATTTTTTGGGAAGGGACTGGCCAATGAAGCTTCCATCTTCAGTAAATTGGTATTTCATTATGGGTCCTATGAAAACTTCGACTCATTATACTAAATCAAGCATCTTTGATAATCTATCATGGCTAAAGACCCAACCAACTTATCTTTTTATGCATGTCATTCTTGTGGATCCAAAATTCTAAATTCTAAAGTTTAAATTCTATATTCAATCAGAACTTTTGGAGCTTTTTTTGTTTCTTCTTGATTGCATTTGATTTTTCACCAAGTATTAGTATAACATTTTTCTTCTGGATAGTTTGAAAGTTCATTACTCTTCATCCTATGTATTTTTATGGTTTTTTTCAATTGTTTTTTAATCTCTAAATAATTTGGTCAACATTGTCATTCATTTTGATCCTAGTACAAAATGTTAATTTTGTTTGAAATTTGCAGGAAATTAGGTAAATACACTCTTGATATTGGAATTATACGAATTAAATGACTAAAAATTAAAAGAAAGTTACCCCTCAAATTTATTTAATATTGAACACGGAAAAGCTCATTGCAAGTAAACCACTATAAATTAAAATAGGAGTGAGATTCAAAAACATGACTGCTTTATTATGCTCTTTGTACTTTCCATGTGAAGTTAGTTGGGGAAATTGCTGAGCTTTGTTGGTGTAGTGGACCATAGTAGGTGACAACAATTCTGCTACTTCTTCTAGATCAAAATATGGCTGAAAATGAAAAGTGAAAAAAAAAAATCTATACTTAATAATGGAAGAAAAATATAGGCATTTCTTGCCCAAATTCACTTGTTATTATTGCCAGGGAATTGGTTGCATTTTGGTTTAGGCAAACTTTATGGAAATGACATTAATTGAAACAACTATGATTATGCTTAAGTATGCAATTTTTCTTTGTCAAATTTTTATAATTATTTATGATGTTTTCCTTCCGAGCAATTGTGTTATATACTTTTTCAAAAATAAGCTCATGCTGTTTTTCACAACATGTACACTAGTGATCTCATTAAAAGTTCGAAAGTTTACATATATTTATTTACCTCTTAATTTCTATGTATTTACATATCCAACTCTTAAACTTTAATCATTTACTTACATGCCACCTTTTCTATTCATAAAAAGGTCTATTTCACTTTTTAAAAGTTAAAATGGTGGTATTTTTGATGTGCTACGAAAGATTTGTGTGGTAGAAATATAAAAAGTAAAATTGAGGTGTTAGATATGTAAATACACATCATTTGGGTGGTATGTAGATGCCCCTAAATTTTTTTATCTCTATTCAGGTTCATGCTGACTCAAGAAGGGCAAGAAGCCGCGAGAGAATGCCTTTTGAGATCTGGCTTATCTGTTGTTTTTGCAGGCCAGCCTTCAGGAATCATATCTCATAGTTCTGTTGGTATGCAAAATCTAAATGCTATTTCTGTAGTGTCCATAGATGATGAACCCATGATGGATTCATCCAACATAAGTATTGAAGAAAGAGTAGATGGCACTTCGATAAATTTGCTAGACCAGGTTTGCTCTACGGTTTGTTTTTTCACTTTGTTTATGTTTTTTTTTTGCACCGACACAAATACATATTTCTTTTTGTAACCTGTACTCTGCTCTTTTAAATGTTTAAACTTGTCCAAAGGCTGTCTTTTTAATCTTTTTAATTTTCTTTTGGTTGGGACATTTACATATATAGCACACAATTTTAATGTATTTATATATCTCACACCTGACCTTTCATATTTACACATGTAGCATTCAAATCTTTAATATCAAATAAAAAATAGCACTATTACCGCTTAAAAGTAAAATACACATGCATAGGTTTAAACTACCAAAGTGCTATATATTTAAATATGATAGTTTAGGTGTGAGATATGTAAATACATGAGAGTTGCGTTCTACATATGTAAATTTCCCTTTTTCTTATCGTTTTGTTGGCTATGATCATTGAAGCATTACCTGTGACATTTTGAAACTTTATTTCGCAAGGCTTTTATTAAAGTTAATATTCTTGGTTGTTGCTCATCTATATTAGATTGAATGCTGCGTGACACACATGTTGAAAATACTAGCAAAGTGCATTTTTGTTTATTGTCAGTTTGAGGCAGCTACAACTTAATAACAAGCTGCTACGCAACAGCTGTCATAGGAAGCTGCTGCGGATAAACTGATTGTCTGTTTGTTTTTTTCAGTTTGAAAATAACTGTGTTGCAACTATTTTTGGAAAAATAATCATTATGCCCCTGTATAGTAATGCTGTTTACAACAGAAATGCTCATACCAGTACATTCTATACTTTAAAAGCAAATATCCAATATAGAATATTACAAAAAAAAAAAATAGACATCTCACTAAACAATGAGTAACATGACTACCAAAATTAAGAAAATGATTATTAAAATAACAATTAATAATCTGATAGTATTATTTTTAAAATACAAATGACGTATGTCACGAGTTAAGCCGCCCCCCAGGAATATTCTCATCCCCGATCACTCTCGGCAGGGGAATCTTTCAGTCCATCTACCCATAATAAATAGTTATAATTTTCTTTGATTCTCTGTGAGCACCTGTAAAACTGTCTTCCATAGCTATGTGACTGACTTGAAGTGAGCATGGAACATTGAAGTCCACAACAACAGTGCAATCCTCTGGAGGTACCGGAAATTCTCGAGCTCATTTTTCCTGAAGGTTTAAACAAAAATATCCTTAGATAGCGCTAGTAAAAATTAATAGCAAAATTAATTAATTAAAGTTGTATGTAGCTACGAGGTCTCAGAAAACTCAGTATATAAATCAATGAATTTATCACTACAAGAAGATAATAACCCTTATAAAAAAGAGTTCTTGGTTGTCTTTAACCCACTTAATACGAAGCTCATGTATGTCATGTCATGTATGTCATGTATGTCATATATGCATATTACAAAAAAATATCATTCAGAAGAATCTCAAAAACCATAACATCGAAAAAAATGAGGAACTTAGTTGATTTCATTAGGATTTCACATGTGACACCAATCGATAGTGACATACAGACTATCCAGAAGAACTCATAAAGTCAAACGTTTTATCATAGACCTCCAAAATCCACCGAAAGAAAAAAAATGCAAAAGAAAAAAAAAATACATACAACTTGCATAAAAAAATCAATACAGTAAATATCAAATGCATAAAAAAGAAAAATATGTGAACTCTATAAAATACTGATATAATAATCAGTGAATGTCTTCAACAACTATTACAATTAACATAAATAAAAACTAACATTCATTCCAATCATCTTCCAACTATCGCATCTGTAATTTGTTTCATCAGCTCTGCCATCTTGCTTTCACCTTCCCCATCTCGAGTGCGGGTCTCGAGAACATCATTTTTGGCCCGTGACAAAGATTGTCCACCACCTCCACACACACAACAATACAACCGCCTCTGTTCACACAACACATCCACAACAGTTTTACATTCACATACCAAAACCTCGACACACTTGAACACATCCACTAACACAAACACACCCACACAGGTAACTCCTCTGCACAACCACACCAACACCTCCATAACCACATACAAACACACCAACACCTTACCATCACCTCCTCTACACATTCACTAACATGAACAAACCACACCAACACCTCCTTAACCACAACACCAACACATCCGCCATCACCAACACATCCACAACCACAAACCAACCACCACCACCTCACCCACACACAATTCACCAGCACATACACATTCCACACACCAATCACCCTACACCACTACTTCTACACCACTACTTCCAAGTCCACGTCCATGCACCAACCACCCTTCACCACTACCTCCTCATCCTTCAACACAAACACATTCACCCCCACATCCACCACATCAACACCATAAGCTAACTTCAACCAAATGTACATTGACCAAGCAAAAGGAAAACCATAATCCACCATTACACGTGCATTCAAAACCAACACGTGTTACACCATAATTCAAGAACATAAAGAAGTAAGCATAAGCATTTGCCAAATCGAAAATCTTTAAAATCCATGCCATCACACGTGTGATCCCAAAAAATCACAATATCCAACTTCAATTGAGAACCGATGAAGCATAAGCATTTGCCAATTCGAAAATCCTAAAAATTCAAGCCATTACACGTGAGATCTCCAAAGATCCCAAAATCCAATTTCAATTGAGAAGCAATGAAGCATAAGCATTAGCCAAATAAAAAAATCACAAAATTCTCGAGCATAGAGAATCACACAAACACCAAGAGGAATCACCACACAGAGGAACCCATTGTTGTCACAAAGACACCAAACCAAAAGCCACACAGTTAGGGCAAAGAAACCACCACACAATGATTACCTAACACGAAGAAGAACCACCGCAAAGAGGAAACATGAACATATTGGATATATACACATTTCCAAAATCAAAGAAAATGACACAGCTAAGGTCGGGATTACCCAACACGAAGTGGAACCACTGCGCAGAAGAACCGCAGTACAAAAGAACCACCGCACAGAGGAACTATGGCGTAGAGCATCACACGAAGAAGCAACACCTCACACAGATCAAAAGACCCAAACAGAGTTGTAGAAGGGATAGAGGAGAGGGATAAGAGAACTCACTGAGAGAGGCACAACATTAACTGTGAGAATCACAAGAGAGAGAGAGAGAAGAGGAGAGGCCCGCTAGGGTAAGACACGAGAGAGAGGATCGCTGGAGAGAAGGGGCAGCTAGGGCAAGACACACGGGAGAAATGATCGCGGGAGAGGAGGGACAGCTGCGTCAACACTTTACGAACGAATGCAGGCGGTGTGGTCAAGTCCGCGACCGCGTTTTGTTAAAATTTTTCATAAAATCTGCCACGCTGTCAAAACCAAACGCAAGGCGTGACGTTTTCTGACCGCGCCGCGGTAAAACAGCTGTGCCAAATAGGACCTTACTTTTATGGGTTTTTCTATAGGAACCTTGTCGATTATAAGAACAATTATTTTACCATTTTAAGTGTCACCAATTCATACTTATGTTGCATCATAATGTTGAGGGTTAAACTTTAAAGAACCCATATTGTCATGTTCTTCATAATTTTGCATTCAAATCAAATCGAGCTCAAAATTTATTGGAGCTGGAATATTGAAGGAGTAAAATTAAATTTGTCGTAGGTCGCTTCAAGTTATTTCTCTCTTGCTTTGAGCAGTGAACACAGCTCTTCATGAAAAATTGACACGAGTACTGTGTTGGAAAAAATAAATAAATTTAAATTATTGGGACATTTTAAGGCCTTTGTTTTTGAAATTTTAGCAAAATATGAATGTAACTATTTTATTTATATTAGATTCTTGTCTCATTTAGCCTATGCTGCTGACTTTTCTTGAGCTTGGTGAGGCCTTGAACGTAGGTCGCATGATTTTAAATTCTTTTCCAACCAATGCGCCAAACTTTTGACCGCATAAAAAGAGAAAATTAGCTACACTATATGTGCTGAAAATTTTGTAACATGATCAGAGCTGAGCAAGATTGTGTATTGTGACAAGCTTGGCTTAATATTGCTTTGATCTCTCAGATGAAACCTTGAAATATGCTCATGGATGCTTTAACTCGACTTTGAAAATTCTTCAGTTGCTTCATTTTGGAGCTTGCTAATGATCGGCTAAGTTGATTTTTTAAAGTTTTAAAGTTTTCTTTTTTAAAAAAAGCTCATGTGAATAATTTTTGTAAATCAAGTTACTTTTTGACGTTGAATTCAATCTGGATATTACAATAAAAATAGTGGGAAAACCTTGAGAAAGTTGTAACTTATATGAATGCATGCATATTGACAATATAAGTGATAAAAAAAGCCGAAAATTCATTTTCACAAGACTGCATTTGTGCTTGCAAGCTGCTATTGTGACCATGCATGTACTTAAATTTTTAATATAACATTGGAACGTGCACATATACATGTTATTCTTTTTTTTTTTGAAACTGATTCAGCCCATCTTACTCCAAATTAGGATTCGCCCAATTTAAATCTTTGTTCATCGTACATATAGATGTGTGTATACTCATCTTACCAATTTGTTAGCCGGCTCACTTTCGAGAACTAGAGACAGCGGGAGGACTAAAGTGAGACGTTCCTAGCACTTTTGCGCCCGTTGGTGGATTTTTTGGTTTTTTATCTTTATGTATTTTTGATTTATTTGACATTTTGTGTGTGTTGTATTTTATGAGTTGGGCCTTCTTTTAAGCCCTCTCATATAATATTTCGGTATCTTTTTCACTTTAATATATTAGCCTTTGGATTTTTTTCATATATATATATATATATA
>NW_018164454.1:347555-351885 GCF_001263595.1 Phalaenopsis equestris
ATATATATATATGAGCTCTGCTGGAGCAGAGAATCGCACTACTGCGTAGAGTCGAAGAGGAAGATGGTGGAGCTTCCTTGCATGCGCTTGACCTCTCTCTATCGTGCCCTAGTCGATCGTCGAAGAAGACGCTGGCGTCGTCTCTGTAAATCGACGACGTCACCCGCAGTCGACAACGCTTTCCCTCGTAGTAGCATACTTGACGACGTCTCACCAGCAGTCGACAACACTCACCCTCGTTATCACTCGCTGTCGTCTCCCGTAGTCGACGACGTCTCCTGCCGACGACGTTCCTTCTCGCAGTCGTCTTCTGTAGTCGACGGCACTTCTTCTTCGCAGTCGTCTCCTTCCAGAAGACGCGACTGTTTGCTCTCCTGCCCGACAGACACCATCTTGTCTCCGCATCACATCGACCATCCGTTCCTATGCCACTACACTTGCCGGTGATTTTACTACTTGTGCTCCTCTTTCAGGTTCAAAGGTTGATTTTGCGTATTGACAAGTCCTGCAATGTTTCACAATCTTTCCAGGAGTCTATTGAAGGTTGTGATGATCACACTTTCATTAAGAAGCTTGGTAAAAAAATTGGGAAGCGTGCTCTCATTCTCACAGAGTTTGAAACCAATACTCTTGAGTCTTCTTGACGTTTTGCTTTAGTGGGAAATTTTTTTTATTGTCACCCAATACTTGAGATTATTCAGAAAAATTTTGATGCTATGAAGTTGTTGGGCAGTTAGAATATTGGTTTACTTGACAGTCGATATATACTTATCCAATTATTTTACGATGCCGATTTCACTCATTTTCTCTCAAAAAGCTATCAAGATCGACAACCGTTATATGAAAATTCTAAAGTGGACTGTTGATTTTGATCCAAAAGCGGAGTCCCCTATCATTCCTGTTTGGATAAAGTTTCCGGGGTTAAAATTACATTTGTTCAACTTGGAAATTCTCTACTCTTTAGCAATTGCTTACGATAAACCTCTCGAGGTTGATAGTCCTACGCTTGCTGTCACCAGACCCTCTGTGACTCGTGTTTTAGTTGAGAGAGATATCAGTCAAACAGCTCTAGATGAAGTATGTATTAGAACCACTCACAACAAGTATTGACAAAAGGTTGAAATAAAACCATACCCTTCTTATTGCTCTCATTGTAGTATGTTTGACCATAGTTCTATTATTTACTATCGCTTGCATTCTCATCTATGACCGAATATTGTTAAAGATCAGCCACCTACCATTTTTGCTGACAAGATACAACCCGATATTCCTTCCAACACTGCAGTTCCTGATGAAGATCGCCATACTACAGATACATATCCAATTGTGCTTTTACCACCTACTGCTATTGAAGAAAACTCACTTACATGCCAAGACACACGAAAGTGCTATTTTTATCCAATAAAAGATCAGTTGGTACAACAAGTAGTTGCTTCTAATATTAAACAGCCTACACATGTTCGACACACATTAGATCAATCCACTGATCAGGTGAGCCAATATTTGGATGAAAATGACAGGTCTATTCTAGGAGGAAGAAGAAGAATGGAGGCCGACTTGAGCTTGAGAATCTATTGGATGATATATTGGTTACTACTTGCAATGACACTCATCTTACCAATTTATTAGTTGGCTCCTTCCCTAGAACTAGAGTCAGAGACAATGCAAAATTGGGCCGCTCTCTAGCTACCTGATATTACGTATTTTGACACTTTTTGATTTTTTCTTTAGGTCTCTGTTGACCTCGCTTTCGGTCAAGGTGCAATTTTCCCCTCCTTAGTAGCCAAGGATTTAGCCGTAGGGCCTTTCTGTCGACTACTCCTAGAAAACTAGTGAAAGAGCCCTCCCCGTTAGCAATTCTGAACTTTTATTCGTTCGACTTGACGTTTCATATAGTAGTTTTGACCGCTATTGCTTAGCAGATAAAGCTACTTTGAAGGAACTCAGGGAGTATTCCTATAGGACTGTCGACCTTAGGATTGACTGTACTCGTTGATTTGGTGCCTCCGTTCTCTGCACCGTCCTGTTTGATTGAACTCATACCAGAATTTTGATAGGATTCAGACTGTGACGCGTTTTTGACCCGATCGACGACGATGTTGCTCGGACGACTCTAGATGACAAAATGGACTACGTCGATGCGTCTGAAACATTGATTTTGCCTAGGGGGACGTTGGTTTTATTGTAACGGCGCGTCTCGGGGAAAATACATATTTAAATATTAATTTTAATAATAAATAATATATTATTATTATTATTATTATTATAATTAATAACTTATATTAAAAATTCTTAACCTAAATCTATCTCCTCCCTCCCCGCCTCATTCTCACGAACCTGTGGGCCTGCCTAAGTCCTAGATCTCGCTCGGTTTAGGCTGGCCCGCTCCTTCGTGCAGTTGGAGTTTCGTTCCCGCGCTTACCTCGCGCACGCGGGACGAGTGACGCTCCCGCGACCCATCCCTTATTGTATCTCATCCTCTGCCTCTCGCACCCCTGTATGGGGGCGTCTGCTCCTCTCGATCCTTCGATCTGTATGCGATCCCCTAATCATTCCCTCTCCTTCTTGCTGGTTTATATGATACTCTGTTTGGTGCGTTTCAAGTGGCCAAAAATCTTTGAGGGGGGAAAACTTTGCCATTTTCTTTTCTCACTTACTCTGCCATTTTCTTTTCTCACTTACTTCTTTTGCCTGTTGTACTTGAGTTGGTTTTCTCTTACTGTTGGAGGAAGGATTGAAGTGGAGGAGTGCTTTGAAAATTTCTGTGTGGCTTTTCTTTGCTTCAGGGAGGTACTTTCTCCTCCCTCTGTGCCTTGTCTTTCTTTGTTTTTCTCTCTGCCGAGCCCCTTAACTTGGTGCAGTGGACGATACAACATGCTTGCGTGATATTACACTTATGTTTTTGAAATACTTGGTACTCAAGCATCTATAAATGGAAACGTGAGCATGTTCTAGGAGTTAGACTTGATTACTTGCTTAAAGTGGTGAAACTATGACATATTTCTATTTATTGCAACATATTTCTATTGGAAGCAATTAGGAGGGTTGAAACGTGGTTTTGAGAGAATGTTAGCTCCTTTTGCAAGCATGTTGGGATATATATCATGAATTTTTTCATTTATTCTTATCTAGCATGAGACATTGGAAGGTTTTATTTGGTCTTTCACGAATGTGGAAGGCTCGGTTTTAGCATCTTAAATTCCTTTTTGGCTTAAAAATGCATGTTAAGTTCACTTTGATTTAGGAAATGGTTCTATAGTTTGCTTTAATAATTTGGTTTGATTCCTCGAGGGGGGAGACATCTTTCATGCTTGAATAATTGAGGGAAATTGATTCATGCTTAGAACAATTATATTGGTGGCCTAAAAATACTTTCCATGACACTGTTATAGTTTAAAACCTATTTTGGCTCCATATACTGATGTTTTAAAGGCATGTGGACTGTTCTTTGGCCTTGAATGACTCAATTTTTTGGGTTTTTGTTGGTTCTCGGTTTTAATTTCAGGAGCATGGGATGTTGATTTTTTGGGTCTTGACTTTCGTTGAGGTATTGAAGCTCTTTTACTAGCTTTGAGAGTTTCGTTTTAGCCCTTGCTGGTTTTCAGTTTGCCTAAAAATGACTGGGTTTGGATTTACTATCATATATTGCATTTGATTAGCCTTTAAAGCTTTGATTTGATCTCTTTAGGGGCTCGGTTTTTCACCTTGGAAGGGTAGGAGGCTGGGTTCTGGATTGAGAGCTTGTCTTGGGTATGTGAGTTTTACTTGTTGACCTTGAGGGATTTATTTTGGCTTGATTTGGGAGCTCGGTTTGTTTGTTTTAGCTCCTACCCGAGAGCCTGTTTTGGGTGTTTGTTCCTGCCCCTGCTCAAGAGCTGTGGGAGGGTTCAATTTTGCTTGCTTTAACCCCTATTTGGGTCTCGGTTTTTTGTCTGGTTCTGCTCCTACCCGAGAGGTAGCTTAGGAGCTTGCTTTGGTTCGTTCTTAGTCCTACCTGTGAGCTTGTTGGTAGGTCATTTGGTTTGGCTTTGGCCCCTGCTGGGCTCTGTTTTGGCATCTTATGAGTGTTTTTGGCTTAAATATACACATTGTGGAGGAATTTATCTTGATTTGGAGGAGTTCCATAGCCATTCTTGTCTGAAACATATGGTAGTCCTACATTTTGATGTCTTGAGGGCATAGAGATGTTTTCTACCCTTTTGTTGTGGCCTGGGTTTGAGCCTTAGAACCTCAGCTGTGATACTCTGGTTGGGAGCTCGGTGTTGCCTTGTTTTGCCCTTACCCGAGAAGTAGTTTGAGTGTGGTTTTGCTGGCTTTAGTTCTTGTTGGC